>NC_048583.1:61086253-61113753 GCF_013265735.2 Oncorhynchus mykiss | reverse complement strand
TCCTAGGTTTTCTACTGAAGTCAATATACCCAGAGGAGGATGGAAGCTAGCTGTCCTCCAGCCACACCACGGTGCTACCCTAGAGGGTGCTGTTGAGACTACTGTAGACCACCAGATCCGGTATCTGGTGACGTGAATATATTTAGTGTAGTTTTATGTAAAAAACTAAAACTTTTGTAATGTTTCCCCTGAGGAGACTCCACTGATGTGTGTGTGCGTGTGTGTGTGTGAGTGTGTGTGTGCGTCTGTGTGAGTGTGTGTGTGTGCGTGTGTGTGAGTGTGTGAGAGGCTGGTTAGCTGTGGAGCAGGGCTAGGGAGGAAGGTATGGGTGTTTCGAGGAAACTGCTATGACTATGGGATGCTGCAAAAGACCAGCTGTGTCCTCCTATCCATTTACATGCTTGTCATCACAGAGAAGAGGAGTAGTCATTGTTAGAGTGCACCCCATCACCCCATACACAGGCTCCTAGCTCAGAAGAATGAATGCAGCTGCTCTGATACTGTTATACACACACACACAACCCCCCCCCCCCCCCACACACACACAAAAACACACATACAAACAAACACACACACACACACACACACACACACACACACACACACACAGTTAGATACTGCTGTACAGCCTGATCTAGAAGCATAATCATTTCGCTACACTCACAATAACATCTGCTAACCATGTGACCAATAACATCTGCTAACCATGTGACCAATAACATCTGCTAACCATGTGTATGTGACCAATAACATCTGCTAACCATGAGACCAATAACATCTGCTAACCATGTGTATGTGACTAATAACATCTGCTAACCATGTGTATGTGACCAATAACATCTGCTAACCATGTGTATGTGACCAATAACATCTGCTAACCATGTGTATGTGACCAATAACATCTGCTAACCATGTGTATGTGACCAATAACATCTGTTAACCATGTGTATGTGACCAATAACATCTGCTAACCATGTGTATGTGACCAATAACATCTGCTAACCATGTGTATGTGACCAATAACATCTGTTAACCATGTGTATGTGACCAATAACATCTGCTAACCATGTGTATGTGACCAATAGCATCTGCTAACCATGTGTATGTGACCAATAACATATGTTAACCATGTGTATGTGACCAATAACATCTGCTAACCATGTGTATGTGACCAATAACATCTGCTAACCATTTGACCAATAACATCTGCTAACCATGTGTATGTGACCAATAACATCTGCTAACCATGTGTATGTGACCAATAACATCTGCTAACCATGTGTATGTGACTAATACAATTTGATTTAATTTGGAACTGTGTTGCCAAGTGCTTGAACAGACCAGGCTGGTACCTTCAACACATCAACACCTCACACAAAGACTACTAGAGATGCAGTCAGTCTCTCCTCAACTTTGAGCCGGGAGAGATTGACATGCATGTCATTGACATTCTCCTCCCTTGTACATCTAAGTGCAGTTTAATCACTTCCAATTGCTCAATATTCATATTATTTCATTTTGATTTGTGCCACCCCAAAAAATGATGCTTTTAGTTTTTTTGTGAAATGGGAAAATGTACATTTGCATCAGCACTACAACAACTCAGTGACACCAGTAGGGATTATCTGAGTTTAGGTCACTGATAAGTCTCCACTGTCTCAACATGCCCTTGACATTTTGAGGACAGGCACCTGTCTTCGCATTCGAGCATCATCTGTTTCCATAAGATGTCAAAGGTCATCATTAATGTTCTACCAACAAAGCTTCAGTAGTATTTTAGCCAGATGTGTAATGCCAGTAGCCTGCTGAACCTCTCGCAGCCGCCGGCCTAATGATCGCACAGGGCCTGAAATAATTGCCAGAGCTAGAGTCAGTTCTTTAAATAATCAAGTTCCAGCAATTCCTGAGCAAGTCCTCCTAATGCCATTTGACTTCACATGGAATACGACAACATCAGCCCCCGGCAGCAGAACGGTAGGAAGCAGCCTTGTAATATCCTGTACTGGTGCTCCAGGTTTTTATTTTTTTTATTCGGGTACCGAGACATTTCTCTCCATAGAACTTCTGATGATACCGGCTGGTGAAGGAGGTCCGGCAGTTTTTACGCCTCGAGCCACAAAACCCAGACATCCTCAATGTCCATTAAGAGGAGGAGCGCAGTCTGAAGTGACAATAGCTACAATAGCAGCTAGGTTATGTCTAGGGCAATTTGATGCTTAGAGAAGATGGGCAATAATAGTAATGAGCTTTTTTTTTTTGGTATTCAAATACTCTGTGTCCAGTCTTTAGATTTGTAAGCTACACCCACCTGATGGCCTTCTGGCACTTGATTGAGCGGGCAGCAGAGACCAGGTTTATAAGAGTCACAAGCACCAATCCATCTGAAACAAGTGTAACTGGAAGAAAACCAGTAAGGGACAACTTCATTAACTTGTTATGGCCGCAATCCCGCTAATGGGATCGATATGACAACTACCAGTGAAAATAGAGGGCGCCAAATTCAAACCACAGAAATCTCATAATTACAATTCCTAAAACATACATGTGTCTTATAACATTTTAAAGTTAATCGTGTTGTTAATCCCACCAAAGTGTCCGATTTCAAATAGGCTTTTCAGCGAGAGCATACGTTAGGTCTCCACCAAACCACAATAAGCACAGCCATTTTCCAGCGAAATATAGCATTCACAAAAAGCAGAAATAGAGATAAAATGAATCACTAACCTTGAATGATCTTCATCAGATGACACTCGTAGGACTTCATGTTACACAATACATGCATGTTTTGTTTGATAAAGTTCATATTTATATAAAAAAATCTGAGTTCACATTGGCGTATTAGAAGAAGAAAGAAATAATCAGGTGGTTTTGCATAGCCACATCGTTTCAACAGAAATGCTCAGAAATACTCAGAAATACTCATCATACATGTAGATGATAATACACATGGAATTATAGATATACCTCTCCTTAATTCAACCGCTGAGTCAGATTTCAAAAAAGTTTACAGAGAAAGCAACCCATGCAATAATTTGAGACGGAGCTCAGAACAGTAGCCAAATTAGCCACCATGTTGGAGTCAACAGAAACCAGAAAATACATGATAAATGTTTCCTTACCTTTGATGAACTTCATCAGAATGCAGTCCTAGAAATCCAAGGTCCACAATAAATGCTTGATTTGTTCGAAAATGTCCATTATTTATGTCCAATTAGCTACTTTGGTTAGCGCGTTTGGAAAACAATTCCAAACATCCACTATAACGTGACGAAATGTCCAAAAGTTCCGTAACAGTCAGTAGAAACATGTCAAACGATGTACTGAATCAATCTTTAGAATGTTGTTTACATATATCTTGAATAACGTTCCAACCGGAGAATTAGAATGACTTCAAACTAGCGGTGGAACGCAGGTCCTTCCCCTGTGAACGCGCATGGTGAAAGCATGGTCAACTCATGGCAGTGGTGACTATTTCCTGTCTCATTCGACCCCCCTTCACATTAGAGTCATCAGACAAAGTTCTATTGACTGTTGACATCTAGTGGGCGGCGTAGGAAGTGAAAACTCATCCATATCTCGCTGTCATTTCAATGAGAGCTTGGTTGAAAATCTACCACCCCCAGAAAAAATTAAAATTGGAAGTGGAATTTCTCAGGTTTTTGCCTGCAATATGAGTTCTCTTATACTCCGTTAAAAGCGCAGAGAGCATCATGAAGAACAAGAAACACACCAGGCAGGTCCGAGATACTGTTGTGAAGAAGTTTAAAGCCGGATTTGGATGCAAAAAGATTTCCCAAGCTTTAAACATCCCAAGGAGCACTGTGCAAGTGATAATATTGAAATGGAAGGAGTATCAGACCACTGCAAATCTACCAAGACCTGGCCGTCCCTCTAAACTTTCAGCTCATACAAGGAGAAGACTGATCAGAGATGCAGCCAAGAGGCCCATGATCACTCTGGATCAACTGCAGAGATCTACAGCTGAGGTGGGAGACTCTGTCCATAGGACAACAATCAGTCGTATATTGCACAAATCTGGCCTTTATGGAAGAGTGGCAAGAAGAAAGCCATTTCTTAAAGATATCCATAAAAAGTGTAGTTTAAAGTTTGCCACAAGCCACCTGGGAGACACACCAAACATGTGGAAGAAGGTGCTCTGGTCAGATGAAACCAAAATTGAACTTTTTGGCAACAATGCAAAACGTTATGTTTGGCGTAAAAGCAACACAGCTGAACACACCATCCCCACTGTCGAACATGGTGGTGGCAGCATCATGGTTTGGGCCTGCTTTTCTTCAGCAGGGACAGGGAAGATGGTTAAAATTGATGGGAAGATGGATGGAGCCAAATACAGGACCATTCTGGAAGAGACCAAAAGACCTGAGACTGGGACGGAGATTTGTCTTCCAACAAGACAATGATCCAAAACATAAAGCAAAATCTACAATGGAATGGTTCAAAAATAAACATATCCAGGTGTTAGAATGGCCAAGTCAAAGTCCAGACCTGAATCCAATCGAGAATCTGTGGAAAGAACTGAAAACTGCTGTTCACAAATGCTCTCCATCCAACCTCACTGAGCTCGAGCTGTTTTGCAAGGAGGAATGGGAAAAAATGTCAGTCTCTCGATGTGCAAAACTGATAGAGACATACCCCAAGCGACTTACAGCTGTAATCGCAGCAAAAGGTGGCGCTACAAAGTATTAACTTAAGGGGGCTGAATAATTTTGCACGCCCAATTTTTCAGTTTTTGATTTGTTAAAAAAGTTTGAAATATCCAATAAATGTCGTTCCACTTCATGATTGTGTCCCACTTGTTGTTGATTCTTCACAAAAAAATACAGTTTTATATCTTTATGTTTGAAGCCTGAAATGTGGCAAAAGGTCGCAAAGTTCAAGGGGGCCGAATACTTTCGCAAGGCACTGTATATTAGCAACTGAGTCTGAGGAGCAGGCCGTTGAATATGGGCACCTCTGTGCACCTTTTATCCAAACTACTCAATTTTGCAGCCATAGGAAGTTAAGGGTCCGAACAAAATACCAGCCTTAGTAAAGTTGAACATTTACTCTGAGGCCTTTGACTCTACAGCTACAGTACTCACCAGTTTCTCCACAGAAGTCCATAGGTCATCCCTGTAGACTGCCCGAAGCTGGTGCCGTGCAGCTGTAGACTTTTCAAGCATTTATCAATTTAGGATAGTGCCCCAAGCAACACACCGCAAATTAGGAACACACTAGAAATGACATTAGACAATGCCATGATGGGGTCATTTTTCCAGGACCTTGGACATATGTAGAATACATTCCATTTAGATGATTTTGGTGTAATAACTATATTTTGTATATCTTTTATGTTCTCATTCTGTGACGACCCTCCCACTCTGTCTGCCGTATTCTGTCTGTTCTTGTTTCCTTACTAGGATGCCGGTGGGCGGAGTTGAGAGGGCCGTCAGCTTCATGGGAAACACCTGGGACAGGTGTCTCCCAGGATAAATAGACCTCTTCCACATTCACGGGAGAGACTCTCTCCATGCAGACACCTTTGTAGATGGTGTTGTGGTTCTTAGTGGCCTTTTTGTTTGTTTGCTTTGGCACCTTTCAACACCCTGCATTATCACATTCATGCAAAACACTCACTTACACTACTGATTACTGATTACATACAACATTGTATATTTTCCTTAGTTGCTTTAGTTAAATAAATATATATTTTGTTACTCCTTATCTGCACGTTGTCTCCCTTTGTTACGGGCTTGAGTCGGTTCGTGACAATTTCTTTTCATTTCAGTTCCTTTGACACTTAGGAAGTGATAGAGCCGTAAACAAAGTCCCCATACAACCATCACTTACTGCCACAACACCGCTCATTGGGGAAGAAATGTAATTACATATTTTGTGAGTGTGTGTGCGTTGTTAAACTCTGAGGCTATCGATTCACTACAGAAAGGAGCAAATTCTAGACGACACGAGTTACTTGTTTGCAGCGAAAAATGACTTAGAACCTAAGAACAAGAATATCGACACCCGCCGAAGCATCTATCTATCTATGAGAACATTTCCAAATAGTACTCTGAAGTATCCTGAACCACCTACGACCACGAAAGACATCGTGACTCCTGGGAACTCTACAGGACGATCGAGGATTCCAACAGAGAAGACAACAACGACAGATGGGCGAAAATATATACATTGCATAATATACATTGCGATTATTCTTGAATGAGCGGCCCGTTCAACAGCTTAGCATTTCAATGAATATAATTATCAACTGTGTGTAGTGAATCCATTTTGTTTTTCCCGCTCTTTCTCTGTCCCTACCCCTTTCCTTTGTCTAACAAGCAGTCATATCGGCTTAGTCCACTAGGGACTTTTCTATCAGTGTTAGCAACCAATATCTTCTGTTTGTTTGTTATGTACTTCTGTGATTAGTTAGTTAGTAAATAAATAATTTTGCCATTTTGTTTATTGCTGATGGAAACTAGGGTTCATGCAGATATCCAAGGGTTTGTGACATTCAGTAATGAGAACTAATGAGGTAATAATAATAATTCATTAATAGAAGACTAATTGAACAGATATTAAATATCAAAATATATGACGGGAAAGTTTAACTCTAACTCTAAACATTTTCCCGTGGTGCCCCGACTTCCTAGTTAATTAATGTTTACATTATTATTTTAATCACGTAATATTCAGAGGGATTTAGTTATTCTTCTAGAGATGTGAGAGAAAACAGAAGCCCATGCTGCTCTAGCTAGTATCACTGTTTTAATTAAAGCTTAAACATTGGCAAAGCTTTTTTGTGGGGGGCAGGTAAAGACAACCATATACTACGTGTGTGTCTGTTGTCTTTTAGATCATAATGATTATGATTAGTGAATGTGGGTCCTGGAGTATGACGTATACTATTGTTAGATGACTAAAAATACTAATTTGGTTTTGGTTTCAATCCTGAGATTTGAACGTAAGAAGGAGAAGACCGATGAATGTCACATCAGAGTTAAGTTAATGCTTTGTGTGTTAGTGTGTGTGTGTGTGTGTGTGTGTGTGTGTAGTATGTGAGTATGTGTATATCTCATTTCTTAATCTGTAGTTCTTAGAGAAGATCAGATTGAACAGAAGGAACAATTACAATTACACTGGGAGGGAAAGAGAAAGACAAAGAGAGAGAGAGTCTGTGTGCGTGCGTATGTCTGTGTGCGTGCGTATGTCTAAGAGAGAGAGAGAGAGACTCCCTGAGCTTCAGTGACCTTCCAAACTTACACAGCATCCCATCTTTAATTTAGCAACTGCCCAGCCAAAGCTTCGTCTAGACGGCCACAGCCTGCAGGAAAGCCCCAGGCTTCAGACTCGTGTAGGCCTCAGGAGTGGAGACAACTCTACACCACTAACCGTGAACACACACACACCACCTTTAACCCTGAACCAGATAGACTCAGGTGAGACGAGACACACCCGAGACATCTCAGGTCACTTCACACCGCTTGTGTTCATAATGATGTATCTTTATTCATTTATCACTCATTTATTTATTGAGGCATGTGAGAGTTGGGCTATGAAAGTTCCCGTAAATAACGTGCCATTTCTCTTCCTACGGTCTGTGTGTGTGTGTCTGTGAGTCTGTCTGTGTGTGTGTGTGTGTGTCTGCGAGTCGGTGAGGCTGAGCTTGTGTCTGTGAGTATGTGTCTGTGTGTGTGTGTGTGTGTGTGTGTGTCTGTGTCTGTGAGTCTGAGTTTGTGTGTGTCTGTGAGTGTGAGTCTGTGTGTGTGTGTCTGTGTCTGTGAATCTGAGTTTGTGTGTGTCTGTGAGTGTGAGTCTGTGTGTGTGTGGGTCTGTGTCTGTGAGTCTGAGTTTGTGTGTGTCTGTGAGTCTGAGTTTGTGTTTGTGTGTGTGTCTGTGAGTCTGAGTTTGTGTCTGTGTGTGTGTCTGTGAGTATGTGTGGGTGCCTGTGTCTGTGTGTCTGTTAGTCTGTGTGTCTGTGTGTGTGTGTGTGTGTGTGTGTGTGTGTGTGTGTGTGTGTGTGTGTGTGTGTATGTGTGTGTGTGTGTGTGTGTGTGTGTGTGTGTGTGTGTGTGTGTGTGAGAGAGAGAGAGAGAGAGAGAGTCTGTGTGTGTCTGTGAGTCTGAGTTTGTGTGTGTCTGTGACTATGTGTGGGTGTCTGTGAGTCTGTTTTGAGTGAGTCTGTGAGTATGTGTGTGTGTGTGTGTGTGTGTGTCTTTGCCTGTGAGTCTGTTTTTATGAGTCTGCGAGAATGTGTGTCTGTCTGTGATCCCTATAGGATATCTCACTGTTGTCGGTGATCAGACCTTTCACCGTTGTGTCGTCGGCAAACTTAATGATGGTGTTACTTCTTTGTGGCCATGCAGTTATGGGTGAACAGCGAGTAAAGGGGCAGAATAACCCTGACGGTGTTAACCTTTTGGCGCAGGTGTTCCGCTAGCGACCCACCTCGACAACATCCGATGAAATTGCAGAGTGCGAAATTCAAATGACAGAAATATAAATATTTGACAATCATGAAAGTGAAAGTGTTATACATCAAAATGAAGCTTAACTTCTTGTTACTCCATCAGCTGTGTCAGATTTCAAAAAGGCTTTACGGCGAATCTGAGGACAGCGCCCCGCATACAAAAGCACATATTTCAACCAGGCAGGTGCGACACAAAAGTCAGAAATAGCGATATAATAAATGCCTTACCTTTGAGGATCTTCTTCGGTTGCCGGTTACATCACAAATGGTCCTTTTGTTCGATAAAGTCCTTCTTTATATTCATAAAAACTCAGTTTAGCTGGCGCGCTTCAGTCAATAATCCACCCAGTTTCCCTCCTTCAAAATACATATAAAATGAATTCCAAACGTTGCTAATAAACTTCTCCAAACAAGTCAAACAACGTTTATAATCAAATCTCAGCTACCCTAATACAGAAATAAATGATACAATTTAAGACGCAGAATCAATATTGTCTTTACTGGAGATAAGCAACAATGAACGCGCACTCATCCACGTGCATGGAAACACTACAGCCAAAATGGAAGCCGCTTAGAAAAACAACAACTTCTAGCTAATTTTTCCAAAAACAAGCCTGAAACTCTTTCTAAAGACTGTTGACATCTAGTGGAAGCCCTAGGAACTGCAATCTGGGAGGACTTTGCCTCATAATAAACATTGAAAACAGCTGATTTTCTTTTTTTTAATGGTTTGTCCTCAGGGTTTCGCCTGCCATATAAGTTCTGTTATACTCACAGACATTATTTTAACAGTTTTAGAAACTTTAGAGTGTTTTCTATCCAAATCTACCAAGCATATCCTAGCTTATGGGCCTGAGTAGCAGGCAGTTTACTTTGGGCACGCTTTTCATCCAGACGTGAAAATACTGCCCCCTATCCCAAACAAGAACAAATTCTTATTTTCAATGACAGCCTAGGAACAGTGGGTTAACTGCCTTGTTCAGGGGCAGAAAGACAGATTTTTACCTTGTCAGCTCGGGGGATTCCATATTGCAACCTTTCGGTTACTAGTCCAACACTCTAACCACTAGGCTATCCTACCTCCTCTACACTCTAACCGCTAGGCTACCCTACCTCCTCTACACTCTAACCACTAGGCTACCCTACCTCCTCTACACTCTAACCACTAGGCTACCCTACCTCCTCTACACTCTAACCACTAGGCTACCCTACCTCCTCTACACTCTAACCACTAGGCTACCCTGCCTCCTCTACACTCTAACCACTAGGCTACCCTACCTCCTCTACACTCTAACCACTAGGCTACCCTGCCTCCTCTACACTCTAACCACTAGGCTACCCTACCTCCTCTACACTCTAACCACTAGGCTACCCTACCTCCTCTACACTCTAACCACTAGGCTACCCTACCTCCTCTACACTCTAACCACTAGGCTACCCTGCCTCCTCTACACTCTAACCACTAGGCTACCCTGCCTCCTCTACACTCTAACCACTAGGCTACCCTACCTCCTCTACACTCTAACCACTAGGCTACCCTACCTCCTCTACACTCTAACCACTAGGCTACCCTGCCTCCTCTACACTCTAACCGCTAGGCTACCCTACCTCCTCTACACTCTAACCACTAGGCTACCCTACCTCCTCTACACTCTAACCACTAGGCTACCCTACCTCCTCTACACTCTAACCACTAGGCTACCCTGCCTCCTCTACACTCTAACCACTAGGCTACCCTACCTCCTCTACACTCTAACCGCTAGGCTACCCTGCCTCCTCTACACTCTAACCGCTAGGCTACCCTGCCTCCTCTACACTCTAACCGCTAGGCTACCCTACCTCCTCTACACTCTAACCACTAGGCTACCCTGCCTCCTCTACACTCTAACCGCTAGGCTACCCTACCTCCTCTACACTCTAACCACTAGGCTACCCTGCCTCCTCTACACTCTAACCACTAGGCTACCCTGCCCGCCACTTACTCTGCTATTTAGCAGACACTTTAAACCCAAAGTGACTTACAGTCATGCGTGTACCCATTTTACAATCAGGTGATCCAGAGAATCAATCCCACTAACTAAATTAATATATGATAGTACCACAATAATACAGCTGTGACCAACTGGAATCTGAGGCTTTTGCCAACTGCAAAGTTAGTAAAGGAAGGAAAGTCAGTTGTACAACTGAATGCATTTAACTGAAATGTGTCTTCTGCATTTCACCCAACCCCCCTGAATCAGAGAGGTGTTGGGGGGCTGCCTTAATCGACATCCACGTTTTTCGGTGCCCAGGGAACAGTGGGTTAACTGCCTTGTGGTTTGGCCGCTGAACTAAAGCCTCCATTTTTTTCAGGCCGGTATCCAATCAGCATGTCACACCCTGACCTTAGAGATCATTTATTCTCTATTTTGGGTTAGGTCGGGGTGTGACTAAGGTGGGCATTCTAGTTTCATTATTTCTAGGTTGGCTTGGTATGGTTCCCAATCAGAGGCAGCTGTCTATCGTTGTCTCTGATTGGGGTTCATACTTAGGCAGCCTTTTCCCACCTGTTGGTTGTGGGATCTTGTTTTTTGTGTCGTTGCTGTTGAGCACTGCATTTACTACACGTTTCGTTTGTTCTGTATTGTTTTGGTGAGTTTCATTAATTAAACACGTGTGGAACTCTCCGCACGCTGGGCCTTGGTCCGAGTATGATTTCCACAACGTTCGTGACACAGCAGTGTATTAATTATTATTATTTAATTAATGTTTTAAAGTCTATTAAAGTAATTTCTGATGGAGACGACATGTTTACCGTGAATGACAAAGAGTGATCAGATTGAATCCTGGCCTAAGGCAAGGTTACTCGTCATCACACGACTGTGGTTCACTGGGGTTATTAAGGCTGAGTCTGGACTGATTCTAGAAATTCTGAATATGAGACGGAAGTTAAGGCATTTACATACAGAGACACTCTGGTAGAAAACATAGAAAATGTAGAAGAAACACACACCATCACAGAGCATCACACACACCATCACACACACACACAATAACACACACACACACCATCACAGAGCATCACACACACCATCACACACACACACCATCACAAACCATCACACAACATCACACACACACACCATCACACACACACACCATCACACACACACACAATAACACACACACACACCTTCACACACAATAACACACACACACACCTTCACACACAATAACACACACACACACCTTCACACACAATAACACACACACACACCATCACAGAGCATCACACACACCATCACACACACACACCATCACAAACCATCACACAACATCACACACACACACCATCACACACACACATCATCACACACACACCATCACACACACACATTGGCTGCCATTTTGTTATGTAATTAAGTAATTTATTCCTTTCTTCCATTTCTCATTTCTGATGATTCTAATCCACAAACAGTGCCAGGCCTCCCTCTCCTTCTCTCCGCTCCCCCTCTCCCTTCCCTCCATTATCTCTCTCTCTCTCTATGTGATTGTGTGGCAGTAATTGCATGTCTGTGTTGGAGTGGGTTGGAGATGGAAGAGTATTAATAAAGGAAATATATGGTAACTTCTCTCTCTACCACCCTTCTCCTCCCCATCTCATCTCTCTCTACCAGCCTTCTCCTCCCCATCTCATCTCTCTCCCTCTCACCCTTCTCCTCCCCATCTCATCTCTCTCCCTCTCACCCTTCTCCTCCCCATCTCATCTCTCTCTACCACCCTTCTCCTCCCCATCTCATCTCTCTCTACAACCCTTCTCCTCCCCATCTCATCTCTCTTTACCACCCTTCTCCTCCCCATCTCATCTCTCTCTACCACCCTTCTCCTCCCCATCTCATCTCTCTCTACAACCCTTCTCCTCCCCATCTCATCTCTCTCTACAACCCTTCTCCTCCCCATCTCATCTCTCTCTACCACCCTTCTCCTCCCCATCTCATCACTCTCTACAACCCTTCTCCTCCCCATCTCATCTCTCTCTACCACCCTTCTCCTCCCCATCTCATCTCTCTCTACAACCCTTCTCCTCCCCATCTCATCTCTCTCTACCACCCTTCTCCTCCCCATCTCATCTCTCTCTACCACCCTTCTCCTTCCCCATCTCATCTCTCTCTACCACCCTTCTCCTCCCCATCTCATCTCTCTCTACCACCCTTCTCCTCCCCATCTCATCTCTCTCCCTCTCACCCTTCTCCCCCCCATCTCATCTCTCTCCCTCTCACCCTTCTCCTCCCCATCTCATCTCTCTCTACCAGCCTTCTCCTCCCCATCTCATCTCTCTCCCTCTCACCCTTCTCCTCCCCATCTCATCTCTCTCTACCACCCTTCTCCTCCTCATCTCATCTCTCTCTACAACCCTTCTCCTCCCCATCTCATCTCTCTACCACCCTTCTCCTCCCCATCTCATCTCTCTCTACCACCCTTCTCCTCCCCATCTCATCTCTCTCTACAACCCTTCTCCTCCCCATCTCATCTCTCTCTACAACCCTTCTCCTCCCCATCTCATCTCTCTCTACCACCCTTCTCCTCCCCATCTCATCACTCTCTACAACCCTTCTCCCCCCCATCTCATCTCTCTCTACCACCCTTCTCCTCCCCATCTCATCTCTCTCTACAACCCTTCTCCTCCCCATCTCATCTCTCTCTACCACCCTTCTCCCTCCCCATTCCATCTCTCTCTACCACCCTTCTCCTCCCCATCACATCTCTCTCTACCACCCTTCTCCTCCCCATCTCATCTCTCTCTACCACCCTTCTCCTCCCCATCTCATCTCTCTCTACCACCCTTCTCCTCCCCATCTCATCTCTCTCTACCACCCTTCTTCTCCCCTTCTCTCTCTCTCTCACACGCTTCTCCTCCCCTCATCTCTTTCTCCCTCTCATTTCTCGCTCCCTCTCATCTCCCCCCCTCTCTGCAATAGGAGGTAACCTCTCTCCCTCTCCCCCCTCTCATCTCTCTCCCTCTCTGCAATAGGAGGTAACCTCTCTCTCTCTCTGACTCTGTCTGTATTGTTTCACGGTAATAGGTGGTAACATCTCTCTCTCTCTGACTTTGTCTGTATTGTTTCACGGTAATAGGAGGTAACCTCTCTCTCTCTCTGACTTTGTCTGTATTGTTTCACGGTAATAGGAGGTAACCTCTCTCTCTCTCTGACTTTGTCTGTATTGTTTCACGGTAATAGGAGGTAACCTCTCTCTCTCTCTGACTCTGTCTGTATTGTTTCACGGTAATAGGTGGTAACATCTCTCTCTTTCCAGCCAAATCGTTCAAGAGTGATGTGCTTGTTTTGATTATATAAATGCTTCAAAACTCACAAAAGGTGACGTTAGCTGATTAATATTATCTCATAGAACAAAACTTATGACATCGCCCAAACCTGTCTTTACCCCCATTCATTTCTCCATAGGCTTTGGCCAACGTGTGTGTGTGTGTGTGTGTGTGTGTGTGTGTGTGTGTGTGTTTGTGTGTGTGTGTGTGTGTGTGTGTGTGTGTGCGCGATACAAAAAAAAGTTTCAAGTTTGAGTGTAATTCCGACAATTATCAAAATTATCATTTCACACACGGCATGTTTTTCCATTAAACCTGTAGTCAAAGGCGGGGGCTAGGACAGCTTTTAAAGGGGCGGGGCTAGGACAGCTTTTAAAGGGGCGGGGTTAGGACAGCTTTTAAAGGGGCGGGGCTAGGACAGCTTTTAAAGGGGGGGGGGGGGGTTAGGACAGCCTTTAAAGGGGCGGGGCTAGGACAGGTTTTAAAGGGGCGGGGTTAGGACAGCTTTTAAAGGGGCGGGGTTAGGACAGCTTTTAAAGGGGCGGGGCTAGGACATCTTTTAAAGGGGCGGGGCTAGGACAGCTTTTAAAGGGGCGGGGTTAGGACATATTTTAAAGGGGCGGGGCTAGGACAGCTTTTAAAGGGGCGGGGCTAGGACAGCTTTTAAAGGGCGGGGGCTGGGACAGCCTTTAAAGGGGCGGGGGCTAGGACAGCTTTTAAAGGGGCGGGGGCTAGGACAGCTTTTAAAGGGGCGGGGGCTAGACAAGCTGTTAAAGGGGCGTGGGGCTGGGACAGCCTTTAAAGGGGTGGGGGCTTGGACAGCCTTTAAAGGGGTGGGGGCTAGGACAGCTTTTAAATGGGCGCGGGCTAGGACAGCTTTTAAAGGGGCGGGGGCTCGGACAGCTTTTAAAGGGGCGGGGCTAGGACAGCTTTTAAAGGGGCATGGGGCTAGGACAGCTTTTAAAGGGGCAGGGGGCTAGGACAGCTTTTAAAGTGGTGGTGTCTCTGATGTCTTTAAAGATGGGCAGAATACACTGCAACACAGACAGGAGCAAATGCACGCACACACACTGTCTCACACACTCACACGTCCATGTCCCGAGGACGTGCGTGTCTGTATTGTTATAGAGTAATAAGTGGTAACCTCTCTCTCTTGACCTCCTACATTACTGTCAGTAGCCTTCGCCAAAACTCACATCATCAACAATAGAGATGAATGAATGGAAGCAGAGAGATAGAAAGATGCTGCATATATTGACATTGTGTGTGTGTGTGTGTGTGTGTGTGTGTGTGTGTGTGTGTGTGTGTGTGTGTGTGTGTGTGTGTGTGTGTAAAAGGCAGCAGATGCATACATTACCATACTGATAAGATTGGTCTTTTGTCGTCCACGTCTGTAATTATTGTGACACATAATGTGTTCTTCAGACTCCACTCTCTCTGCTGTCCTGTGTCTGCTGTGGATCTGCCTGTAGGAAAGAAACACCTCGACCCTACTGCAATGGAGGTCAGAAGAACGTAGGTAACAGGAAAATGGAGGTCAGAAGAGCGTAGGTAACAGGAAAATGGAGGTCAGAAGAACGAAGGTAACAGGAAAATGGAGGTCAGAAGAATGTAGGTAACAGGAAAATGGAGGTCAGAAGAACGTAGGTAACAGGAAAATGGAGGTCAGAAGAACGAAGGTAACAGAAAAATGGAGGTCAGAAGAACGTAGGTAACAGGAAAATGGAGGTCAGAAGAGCGTAGGTAACAGGAAAATGGAGGTCAAAATAACGAAGGTAACAGGAAAATGGAGGTCAGAAGAACGTAGGTAACAGGAAAATGGAGGTCAGAAGAACGTAGGTAACAGGAAAATGGAGGTCAGAAGAACAAAGGTAACAGGAAAATGGAGGTCAGAAGAACGTAGGTAACAGGAAAATGGAGGTCAGAAGAGCGTAGGTAACAGGAAAATGGAGGTCAGAAGAGCGTAGGTAACAGGAAAATGGAGGTCAGAAGAACGAAGGTAACAGGAAAATGGAGGTCAGAAGAACGTAGGTAACAGTAACATGTGAACAGAGGCCCAGCATCCTTCCACACAGTTGCAGCCATTACCTCACACAAACACCAAAAACACCCGATCTTAAACCTGATCAAAGGGAAAGACTGGCGATTGAGATGGTCTGAGACAGAGACCGAGACCAAGACAAAGAGTATGGAGAGACTAGGTACAATATTCTTAGTCTAGTTTAAACACACTCAGATGGTAGTGTAGGATTGTGAATTACAGTTGAGGATTTGTATTTGTATTTATTATGGATACCCATTAGTTCCTGCCAAGGTAGAAGCTACTCTTCCCGGGGTTTATTATGGATCCCCATTTGTTCCTGCCAAGGCAGAAGCTACTCCTCCTGGGGTTTATTATGGATCCCCATTAGTTCCTGCCAAGGCAGAAGCAACTCTTCCTAGGGTTTATTACGGATCCCCATTAGTTCCTGCCAAGGCAGAAGCTACTCCTCCTGGGGTTTATTATGGATCCCCATTAGTTCCTGCCAAGGCAGAAGCTACTCTTCCTAGGGTTTATTACGGATCCCCATTAGTTCCTGCCAAGGCAGAAGCTACTCTTCCTAGGGTTTATTATGGATCCCCATTAGTTCCTGCCAAGGCAGAAGCTACTCCTCCTGGGGTTTATTATGGATCCCCATTAGTTCCTGCCAAGGCAGAAGCTACTCTTCCTAGGGTTTATTACGGATCCCCATTAGTTCCTGCCAAGGCAGAAGCTACTCCTCCTGGGGTTTATTATGGATCCCCATTAGTTCCTGCCAAGGCAGCAGCTACTCTTCCTGGGGTCCAGCAAAATTAAGGCAGTTTATACAATTGTAAAAACATTACAATACATTCACAGATTTCACAACACACTGTGTGCCCTCAGGCCATGACTCTACTACAACATATCTACAACACAAAGTACATGTGTGTGCATAGTGATTATGTTGTCGTGTGTGTGTGTGTGGTGTGTGTGTCTGTGCCAATGTTTGTGTTGCTTCACAGTCCCCGCTGTTCTATAAGGTGTACTTTATCTGTTTCTTTATCTAATTTTGCTGCTGCATCAGTTAACTGATATGGAATAGAGTTCCATGTAGTCATGGCTCTATGTAGTACTGTGGAATAGAGTTCCATGTAGTCATGGCTCTATGTAGTACTGTGGAATAGAGTTCCATGTAGTCATGGCTCTATGTAGTACTGTGGAATAGAGTTCCATGTAGTAATGGCTCTGTGTAGTACTGTGGAATAGAGTTCCATGTAGTCATGGCTCTATGTAGTACTGTGGAATAGAGTTCCATGTAGTCATGGCTCTGTGTAGTACTGTGGAATAGAGTTCCATGTAGTCATGGCTCTGTGTAGTACTGTGGAATAGAGTTCCATGTAGTCATGGCTCTGTGTAGTACTGTGGAATATAGTTCCATGTAGTCATGGCTCTATGTAGTACTGTGGAATAGAGTTCCATGTAGTCATGGCTCTGTGTAGTACTGTGGAATAGAGTTCCATGTAGTCATGGCTCTATGTAGTACTGTGGAATAGAGTTCCATGTAGTCATGGCTCTATGTAGTACTGTGGAATAGAGTTCCATGTAGTCATGGCTCTGTGTAGTACTGTGGAATAGAGTTCCATGTAGTCATGGCTCTGTGTAGTACTGTGGAATAGAGTTCCATGTAGTCATGGCTCTGTGTAGTACAGTGGAATAGAGTTCCATGTAGTCATGGCTCTATGTAGTACTGTGGAATAGAGTTCCATGTAGTCATGGCTCTGTGTAGTACTGTGGAATAGAGTTCCATGTAGTCATGGCTCTGTGTAGTACTGTGGAATAGAGTTCCATGTAGTCATGGCTCTGTGTAGTACAGTGGAATAGAGTTCCATGTAGTCATGGCTCTATGTAGTACTGTGGAATAGAGTTCCATGTAGTCATGGCTCTGTGTAGTACTGTGGAATAGAGTTCCATGTAGTCATGGCTCTGTGTGGTACTGTGGAATATAGTTCCATGTAGTCATGGCTCTGTGTAGTACTGTGGAATAGAGTTCCATGTAGTCATGGCTCTATGTAGTACTGTGGAATAGAGTTCCATGTAGTCATGGCTCTGTGTAGTATTGTGGAATAGAGTTCCATGTAGTCATGGCTCTATGTAGTACTGTGGAATAGAGTTCCATGTAGTCATGGCTCTGTGTAGTACTGTGGAATAGAGTTCCATGTAGTCATGGCTCTATGTAGTACTGTGGAATAGAGTTCCATGTAGTCATGGCTCTGTGTAGTACTGTGGAATAGAGTTCCATGTAGTCATGGCTCTGTGTAGTACTGTGGAATAGAGTTCCATGTAGTCATGGCTCTGTGTAGTACTGTGGAATAGAGTTCCATGTAGTCATGGCTCTGTGTAGTACTGTGGAATAGAGCTCTATGTAGTCATGGCTCTATGTAGTACTGTGGAATAGAGTTCCATGTAGTCATGGCTCTATGCAGTACTGTACACCTTCTATACTCTGTTCTGGACTTGGGGACTGTGACGAGACCCTTGGTGGCATCGTTTGTGGGTATTACTATTGTTGTTGTTTTATTGCCATATTCGTTATTGTATTTCACTTAGTCCTGCATGTTGGAGCTCGAAGCCTAAGATATTCACTGTACCCTGCCATCACACCTGTAACCCTGTACATGTGACTATTAAACACTCTGAATCTGAATCTGTATCATGAGACCATGGGTCTACTGGTAAAACGCACATGACGGGGTACTTCAGGGGTACTCCTGGCAGAGAAAAATTCAGTTGGTTGTACAGTAACTGAACAAGGTTGGGAACCACTGGCCTACTAGCCTCGTACGAACCATCCTGATCTCACAAGCTAAGAGCTTATAAGAGTCTACGGGACTGTTTTAAAGACATTTCAACTGGGTGTCCGAGCTGTGTCAATATTTCCTCCACTTTGAGCCAGAAGAGACATGCATTTTATTAGCGCTCTGTTTACATCCAAGTGCCACCCGTGCAGCCCTGTTCTGAGCCATTTGAAATGTGAAAATTGCTATTTTTTATGGCACCTGACCACACGACTGAACAGTAGTCCAGGTACGACAAAACTATGGCCTGTAGGACCTGCCT
This sequence comes from Oncorhynchus mykiss, assembly GCF_013265735.2. Taxonomy (NCBI): domain Eukaryota; kingdom Metazoa; phylum Chordata; class Actinopteri; order Salmoniformes; family Salmonidae; genus Oncorhynchus; species Oncorhynchus mykiss. Next base: position 61,094,859 of record NC_048583.1, on the reverse strand, counting down.
TGTTGATCGTGTTGTTAAGAAGGTAGAAACTAGGGCCTGTAGGACCTGCCTTGTTGATCGTGTTGTTAAGAAGGTAGAAACTAGGGCCTGTAGGACCTGCCTTGTTGATAGTGTTGTTAAGAAGGTAGAAACTAGGGCCTGTAGGACCTGCCTTGTTGATAGTGTTGTTAAGAAGGTAGAAACTAGGGCCTGTAGGACCTGCCTTGTTGATAGTGTTGTTAAGAAGGTAGAAACTAGGGCCTGTAGGACCTGCCTTGTTCATAGTGTTGTTAAGAAGGTAGAAACTAGGGCCTGTAGGACCTGCCTTGTTGATAGTGTTGTTAAGAAGGTAGTAACTAGGGCCTGTAGGACCTGCCTTGTTGATAGTGTTGTTAAGAAGGTAGAAACTAGGACCTGCCTTGTTGATAGTGTTGTTAAGAAGGTAGAAACTAGGGCCTGTAGGACCTGCCTTGTTGATAGTGTTGTTAAGAAGGTAGAAACTAGGACCTGCCTTGTTGATAGTGTTGTTAAGAAGGTAGTAACTAGGGCCTGTAGGACCTGCCTTGTTGATAGTGTTGTTAAGAAGGTAGAAACTAGGACCTGCCTTGTTGATAGTGTTGTTAAGAAGGTAGAAACTAGGGCCTGTAGGACCTGCCTTGTTGATAGTGTTGTTAAGAAGGTAGAAACTAGGGCCTGTAGGACCTGCCTTGTTGATAGTGTTGTTAAGAAGGTAGAAACTAGGGCCTGTAGGACCTGCCTTGTTGATAGTGCTGTTAAGAAGGTAGAAACTAGGGCCTGTAGGACCTGCCTTGTTGATAGTGTTGTTAAGAAGGTAGAAACAAGGGCTTGTAAACACCTGCCTTGTTGATAGTGTTGTTAAGAAGGTAGAAACTAGGGCCTGTAGGACCTGCCTTGTTGATCGTGTTGTTAAGAAGGTAGAAACTAGGACCTGTAGGACCTGCCTTGTTGATAGTGTTGTTAAGAAGGTAGAAACTAGGACCTGCCTTGTTCATAGTGTTGTTAAGAAGGTAGAAACTAGGGCCTGTAGGACCTGCCTTGTTGATAGTGTTGTTAAGAAGGTAGAAACTAGGGCCTGTAGGACCTGCCTTGTTGATAGTGCTGTTAAGAAGGTAGAAACTAGGGCCTGTAGGACCTGCCTTGCTGATAGTGTTGTTAAGAAGGTAGAAACTAGGGCCTGTAGGACCTGCCTTGTTGATAGTGTTGTTAAGAAGGTAGAAACTAGGGCCTGTAGGACCTGCCTTGTTGATAGTGTTGTTAAGAAGGTAGAAACTAGGACCTGTAGGACCTGCCTTGTTGATAGTGTTGTTAAGAAAGTAGAAACTAGGGCCTGTAGGACCTGCCTTGTTGATAGTGTTGTTAAGAAGGTAGAAACTAGGGCCTGTAGGACCTGCCTTGTTGATAGTGTTGTTAAGAAGGTAGAAACTAGGGCCTGTAGGACCTGCCTTGTTCATAGTGTTGTTAAGAAGGTAGAAACTAGGGCCTGTAGGACCTGCCTTGTTGATAGTGTTGTTAAGAAGGTAGAAACTAGGGCCTGTAGGACCTGCCTTGTTGATAGTGTTGTTAAGAAGGTAGAAACTAGGGCCTGTAGGACCTGCCTTGTTGATAGTGTTGTTAAGAAGGTAGAAACTAGGGCCTGTAGGACCTGCCTTGTTGATAGTGTTGTTAAGAAGGTAGAAACTAGGGCCTGTAGGACCTGCCTTGTTGATAGTGTTGTTAAGAAGGTAGAAACTAGGACCTGTAGGACCTGCCTTGTTGATAGTGTTGTTAAGAAAGTAGAAACTAGGGCCTGTAGGACCTGCCTTGTTGATAGTGTTGTTAAGAAGGTAGAAACTAGGGCCTGTAGGACCTGCCTTGTTCATAGTGTTGTTATTAAAATGGCAGATCAGCTCTTGACTATGAACAGACTTCTCCCCATCTTAGCTACAGTTGTGTCAATGTGTTTTGACCACGACAGTTTACAATTCAAGCAGTTTAGTCACCTCAACTTGCTCAATTTCCACTATATTCATTACAAGATTTAGTTGAGGTTTAGAATTTAGTGAATGATTTGCTTTTAGTTTTCTTTTTTTTACATTTAGGACTTACTTATTTCTTGCCACTCACTCTGAAACTAACTGCAGCTCTTTGTTGAGTGTTGCAGTCATTTCAGTCACTGTAGTAGCTGACGTGTATAGTGCTGAGTCATCCGCATCAATAGAAACTCTGGCTTTACTCAAAGTAATTTCAGTCACTGGAGTGTATACATACAGTGCCTTGCTAAAGTATTCGACCCCTTTGAACTTTGCGACCTTTTGCCACATTTCAGGCTTCAAACATAAAGATATAAAACTGTATTTTTTTGTGAAGAATCAACAAGTGCGCACGGAACCTGCTAGCGGGCTGAAATTCCACAACATACGGTGATCGCTACATAAATAGTCATATTAAACATTCATGAAAATACAAGTGTCCCACATGTATCGAAAGCCTAGAATCTTGCTAATCCAACTGCGTTGTCAGATTTAAAAAAAATATTTACTGCGAAAGAATATGATGCGATTATCTGAGCATAGAGCCCTAAAAAAAACTAACATTTTAACCAGCACAGGCATAACATAATCACAAACTGCATTAAAATAAATTGTTTACCTTTGACGATCTTCGTCTGTTTGCAATTCCAATGCTCATTGTTACACAATGAATGATATTTTGTTTGAAAAAATATGTTTTTATAGCCTAACACGAAACATTTTGTGAACCGTTTCTGTCGTGAATTCCGTCTCATTCCATTTTCGACGACACATTCCAGGTAAATAACCCACACAGAACGTGACTTTTCCAGTCATGTTTGGTTTCACTGCAATCAACTGGTTTGTTTGTAACACAATCAAACGTGATGGGCCATTTCGCGGGATGTACTGACTGAAAGAAACCGATTTGAAGACAACAAGTCATGACATCATTGTGCACCAATGATTTGCCTGCTGTTTAGTTGATTGACTGTCTTTTAACCCAATCATCTTGAAATCTAGCTGGGTAGATAGCCAATTAGCTGAGGTAAACGGCAATAGGTCAAGTTTATGTGTTGCAAGACCAACCCATGTGGTAAGCTCCAGCATAAAGAGTCATACGCTATTGAAGTTTCATACCGGAAGGAGAAACACATTACGCACTGCATTGTTTGGTAAACGCACAGATTCAGCTGTTTATATATCAATCAGTTTGGCGACTAAGTCAGGGAAAGCTAAATCTAAGTCTAGATGTGCAGATGTAAACACAATTTTAGAAAAAATTGATTGGGAAAGTGAGACAGAGATTGTTGTAGGACGATTCATTTAGCGATTGTGGAGGAATATTTTTTGAACGGGAGAGGACATTGTTTTGGACTGGTAAGATCTTATCATGCTAATGCCCTTGTTTGAAATTAATAATATAAAATATTATTTGTGATTTTTTATTTTTATTTTAGAAGCAATATATAAACATGTAATGTCATGAAATGTGAGATGCGTGTGTCTGCCGCCCCACCCCAACCCACATGACATAGCCTATTTGAGACTGTTGAGGGGAGGGCAGGCCCACAACAATGGCCAAAGTGAAATGGAGATAGTAGATACAGCTGGTCTGTTGTAATATAAAAAAGACACCTGTTGAATAAGGGCTCATATGTGAAACTATTCTAACTGAACATTTTCTTTCACAGTGACACTGACTCCGAATGGGAGTCTTATCCGGTGTCCTGTGTGAATTTAACCTTTCTGATCTCCCCATCCCGGATCCGGGATCGTGAATACAGACTCAAGCTCATTACCATAACGCAACGTTAACTATTCATGAAAATCGCAAATGAAATGAAATAAATATGCTAGCTCTCAAGCTTAGCCTTTTGTTAACAATACTGTCATCTCAGATTTTCAAAATATGCTTCTCAACCATTGCAAAACAAGCATTTGTGTAACAGTATTGATGGCTAACGTAGCATTTAGCATTAGCATTCAGCTGGCAACATTTACACAAAAAAACAGAAAAGCATTCAAATAAAATCATTTACCTTTGAAGAACTTCAGATGTTTTCAATGAGGAGACTCTCAGATAGCAAATGTTCAGTTTTTCCTGAAAGATTATTTGTTTAGGACAAATCGCTCCGTTTTCTGCGTCACGTTTAGCTATGAAAAAACCCCTGTATCCAGGATTGTGTAAATCTATCAGCAAGCTCATTAGCATAACACAACGTTAACTATTTATGAAAATCGCAAATGAAATGAAATAAATATGCCATCTCTCAAGCTTAGCCTTTTGTAAACAACACTGTCATCTCAGATTTTCAAAATATGCTTCTCAACCATAGGAAAACAATCATTTGTGTAAAAGTAGCTAGCTAGCGTTAGCATTTAGCGTTAGCATTTAGCGTTAGCATTAGCGTTAGCATCCAGCACGCAACATTAACAAAAACATAAAAGCCTTCAAATAAAATAATTTACCTTTGAAGAACTTCTGATGTTTTCAATGAGGATACTCTCAGTTAGATAGCAGATGCTCAGTTTTTCCAAAAAGATTCCTTGTGTATTAGAAATAGCTCCGTTTTATACATCACATTTGGCTACCAAAAAAAATTGGTAGCACCGAATTCGACGCAGGACACCAGGCGGACACTTGGAAAATGTAGTCTCTTATGGTCAATCTTCCAATGATATGCCTACAAATACGTCACAATGCTGCTAAGACCTTGGGCGAACGACAGAAAGTGTAGGCTCATTCCTTGCGCAACACAGCCATATAAGGAGACAATGGAAAACAGAGCTTCAGAAATTCTGCTAATTCCTGGTTGATGCATCATCTTGGTTTCGCCTGTAGAATGAGTTCTGGGGCACTTACAGACAAAATCTTTGCAGATTCTGAAACTTCAGAGTGTTTTCTTTCAAAAACTGTCAAGAATATGCATAGTCGAGCATCTTTTCGTGACAAAATATCGCGCTTAAAACGGGAACGTTTTTTATCCAAAAATGAAATAGCGCCCCTAGAGCTCTAACAGGTTAAGTATGCTCTCTCTAATTCTCTCTTTCTCGGAGGACCTGAGCCCTAGGACCATGCGTCAGGACTACCTGCCTTGATGATTCCTTGCTGTCCCCAGTCCACCTGGCCGTGCTGCTGTTCCAGTTTTAACTGTTCTGCCTGAGGCTATGGAACCCTGACCTGTTAATTTTTACTCTTGAGGTGCTGTCCTGTTGCACCCTCTACAACCACTGTGATCTTCACCCGGCACAGCCAGAAGAGGACTGGCCACCCCACATAGCTTGGTTCCTCTCTAGGTTTCTTCCTAGGTTTTTGCCTTTCTAGGGAGTTTTTCCTAGCCACCGTGCTTCTACACCTGCATTGCTTGCTGTTTGGGGTTTTAGGCTGGGGCTATATAAATATATTGATTTGATAGAGGACTGAGGGTCTTCCAAATATTGAAAGTGTGTAAATAGTTACCCATGTTATTTTTTTGTTCATGTTTGTTTATCAACAATTATAATTTTTCCCCCCAAAAAAGTTCCATTTATTTTTCAATTTTTTTTTTGGGGGGGGGGGGGGTGTTAGAATAACATTTTGGTATTTTGTAACTCTGTGTCGTTGTATCTGTCGAACTGCTTTGCTTTATCTTGGCCAGGTCGCAATTGTAAATGAGAACTTGTTCTCAACTTGCCTACCTGGTTAAATAAAGGTAAAATAAATAAATAAAAAAATTGTTTCAAAATGTATACCTTCACCAATTTGGCCACTTGGGTACATTTGGGCTACTTGTGTGGGACACCTGGGTGACTTCATGATAAATGTAATGTAGCACACTAATTTTGGAAGTTACCCTCTTAATATGTTGCTATATATGAAATTGTCCCCATCATCGTATCTGAATGTTTGTTCATTCTAAAGATGATGATACAAAAATAAAAATAAAAAAACATATGTTTTTTTCCATTGTTTTATCTAAACCATATCTATTGTGTTATATTCTCCTACATTCAATTCACATTTCCACAAACGTCAGAGTGTTTTCTTTCAAATGGTACCACGAATATGCATATCCTTGGTTCTGTGCCTGAGCTACAGGCTGTTAGATTTGGGTATGTCTTCAGGTGGAAATTGCACAAAGTAGGGGGGGAGCTCTAAGAGGTTTTAACCTGTCTGGAAACCGTTCCGCTAGCGGAACCCCTCGCTAACTGTCAATAAGATTGCAGGTCGCCAAATTCAATCAACAGAAATCTCATAAATCAAATTTCTCAAACATACAAGTATTAGGCACCATTTTAAAGATATAATTCTCATTAATCCAGCCACAGTGTCTGATTTCAAAAAGGCTTTACAGCAAAAGCTCCACAAACGATTATGTTAGGTCACCACCAAGTCACAGAAAATCACAGCCATTTTTCCAGCCAAAGAGAGTTGTCACAAAAAGCAGAAATAGATCAAATGAATCACTAACCTTTGATGATCTTCATCAGATGACACTCATAGGACTTCATGTTACACAGTACATGTATGTTTTGTTCGATAAAGTGAATATTTATATCCAAAAATCACATTTTACATTGGTGTGTTATGTTCAGTAGTTCCAAAACATGCTGTGGTTTTGCAGAAAGCCACATCATTTCACAGGAATACTCATAATAAACATTGATAATAGATACAACTTTCATACATGGAACTTTAGATGCACTTCTCCTTAATGCAACCGCTGTGTCAGATTTCGAAAAAACTTTACGGAAAAAGAATAATCTACTACGGCGCTCAGACGACAAATCAAGCCAAACAAGATATCCGCCGTGTTGGAGTCAACAGAAGTCAGAAATAGCATTATAAATATTCACTTAACTTTGATGATCTTAATCAGAATGCACTCACAGGAATCCCAGTTCCACAATGAATGTTTGATTTGTTCAATAAAGTTCATAATTTATGTCCAAACACCTCCTTTTGTTTGCGTGTTTAGTAAACAAATCGAAACTCACGAGGCACGGGCTATTCCAGCAGAAAATGTCGGAGGGAAATTCCAAAAAGTTATATTACTGGTTGTAGAAACATATCAAATGATGTAAAGAATCAATCTTTAGGATGTTTTTATCATAAATGTTCAATAATATCCCAGCCGGAGAAATCCATTGTCTGTAGAAAAGCAATGGAACGAGAGGTAACTTTCCCATGACCGTGCGTCACGAGCCCGTGGCTCTCTGCCAGACTTCTGACTCATTCACCTCTCATTCAGCCCCCCTTCATAGTATAAGCATCCAACAACGTTCTATTAGGATGTGCAAGATGACCAATATCCCACTGTAGCTACAATAGGGGCTGATTTGAAAAACTACAAGCCTCAGATTTTCCACTTCCTGTTTGGATTTTTTCTCAGGTTTTTGCCTGCCATGTGAGTTCTGTTATACTCACAGACATCATTCAAACAGTTTTAGAAACTTCAGAGTGTTTTCTATCCAATACTAATAATAATATGCAACATCTGGGACTGAGTAGGGGGCAGTTTAATTAATCTGGGCGCGCTTTTCATCCAAAAGTGAAAATGCTGCCCCTTAGCCCAAACAGGTTAATGTTAGAGCCTGTTATTCTGTTTTCCTTCAGCCTCCGCACCTGGTTCCCTGAAACCCACCCGAGCTTCCCCACCATGTTTCAATACATACCTTGGTTACTGCATCCCAGTTTCCTCGTCCGAGTCTGCTCTTGGGTTCCCCTGTTCCACTCCGCTTAGCTGTACGATCTGGCCAAAGAGACGAACCCAGCAGACTCTGCTACTCTCCAGCGAACCCTCATCGTCCAAGGCGCCCTGCTCGAGCAGCATGACCACTGTACTGTATATTGTACTGTATATTGTATTGTATGTATATGTACTGTATATTGTATTGTATGTATATGTACTGTATATTGTACTGTATATTGTATTGTACTGTATATTGTATTGTATGTATATGTACTGTATATTGTATTGTATGTATATGTACTGTATATTCTACTGTATCTTGTATTGTATGTATATGTACTGTATATTCTACTGTATATTGTACTGTATGTATATGTACTGTATATTGTACTGTATATTGTACTGTATGTATATGTACTGTATATATCTCTACAAACATTCTATTCAGACTATGTCGCTTTTACTCTTTCCTAAGACAAGACAGAACTTCATTTATTAACAGAGCAGAATTTTCCATCCATCGAGTAAGACTCAATTATTACTTTTATGGTAATCGTCCCAGTCGTTTACTGACCAACATATTTTTTTTTTTTTTTTTTTTTTTTTTAATTTCACCTTTATTTAACCGGGTTGGCTAGTTGAGATCAAGTTCTCATTTGCAACTGCGACCTGGCCAAGATAAAGCGTAGAAATTTGTCACATACAACAACACAGAGTTACACATGGAATAAACAAAACATACAGTAGAAAAAATTAAACACTGGAATGCAATTAAACACTGGAATGCAATTAAACACTGGAATGCAATTAAACACTGGAATGCAATTAAACACTGGAATGCAATTAAACACTGGAATGCAATTAAACACTGGAATGCAATTAAACACTGGAATGCAATTAAACACTGGAATGCAATTAAACACTGGAATGCAATTAAACACTG
>NC_048583.1:61071253-61076253 GCF_013265735.2 Oncorhynchus mykiss | reverse complement strand
TGCCTTGGCTTTTGAGCAATCTTGCTGAACACAATCCCGCTTGTTGTTTTGACTTCACAAGAAGAAAGCACCACTGATTTGTGTTAAAACGTGTTTGATATCTAAAGAGAGTTCTGTTAAATGGGCAATCTGCAGTTCAAACAAAAGCAATGCCCCACCACTGTTATGCTAAAATGATGAGGGATCGGGATAAACAGAACCACTTTCAAATTCATAGACACAGCAATGGATGCAAGAACTGACCATCCACGATAACACAATTATATTCTTAACCATGTTTTGGAGGCAATTACATTGGTTTTTACAATTACATTGTTTACAAACAGCAGAGTAAATGAGTTTATATTTTGGGCTCTGATAAATGTATGACAGTTGAACTAAGCTCATGAGGCATTTATAATTTATATTCTTTAAGAATCAAATGGATGCAGCAAGACTGCTCCTTTACCTCAACAAAGCCAAATGCAGACTGCTCCTTTAAGCACAACAACCTCAACAAAGCCAAATGCAGACTGCTCCTTTAAGCACAACAACCTCAACAAAGCCAAATCTTAGTTTCTACCTCACATCCGATCTCAGGGAAGAACAATTATTTTTATTTTTATCCTACGATGGCGCCGGAGAAGAATGTTGACGTTTTACTCGTCCCCAACCGATTGTTTTCTTTGTTCGTTTATTTATTTTTTAAGCTTATTTTGTACCTGATGTTGCCGCTACCGTCTCTAATGACCAAAAATAACATTTAAATAACTGCGATCACAGGACTGTGATTACTCACCACGGACTGTGATTACTCACCACGGACTGGCAGAAACCCTAACCCTTCTCCTTTAACGAGTGACGAGCTCGACGCAAATTATATACTGCTTTCTCGGGAACAGGCCCAGATCCCCGTGATTTGCGTGAAGAGGAGGCAGAGAAAAAGGGGCCTTCTGAGAACTCCTAGGCCATCGAATAAACCTCCACTTCTTTCCATTCTGCTAGCAAACGTGAAATCTTTGGAGAATTAGATAGACGACCTACGCGGAAGATTAAACTACCAATAGGACATTCAAAAATTGTATATCTTATGCTTCACGGAGTCGTGGCTGAACAACGACATTATCAACATACAGCTGGCTGGTTATACGATGGACCGGCAGGTAGACCTGAGGTAGAGTATCTCATGATAAGCTGTAGACCACACTATCTACCTAGAGAGTTTTCATCTGTATTTTTTGTAGCTGTTTACATACCACCACAGTCAGAGGTTGGCACTAAGACAGCATTGAATGAGCCTTATTCCGCCATAAGCAAACAGGAAACTGCTCACCCAGAGGCGGCGCTCCTAGTACCTGGGGACTGTAATGCAGGGAAACTTAAATCTGTTTTACCACATTTTTATCAGCATGGTAAACGTGCAACCAGAGGGATTAAAACTCTGAACCACCTTTATTCCACACACAGAGACGCATACAAAGCTCTTCCTCACCCTCCATTTGTCGAATCTGAACATAATTCTATCCTCCTGGTTCCTGCTTACAAACAAAAATTAAATTCACTAGGGTAGGGGGCAGCATTCGGAATTTTGGATGAAAAGTGTGCCCAAATTAAACGTCCTGCTACTCAGCCATAAAAACTAGAAAATGCATATAATTAGTAGATTTGGATAGAAAACACTCTGAAGTTTCTAAAACTGTTTGAATGATGTCTGTGAGTATAAAATAACTCATATGGCAGGCAAAAACCTGAGAAAAAATCCAACCAGGAAGTGGGAAATCTGAGGTTTGTAGTTTTTCAAGTAATATCCTATCGAATATACAGTGTCTATGGGGTCCCTCACCAGTCTCCTCCTCCAGCAGTCTCCTCCTCCACCAGTCTCCTCCCTCCACCAGTCTCCTCCCTCCACCTGTCTCCTTCCTCCACCAGTCTCCTCCCTCCACCAGTCTCCTCCCTCCACCAGTCTCCTCCCTCCACCAGTCTCCTCCTCCACCAGTCTCCTCCCTCCACCAGTCTCCTCCCCCCACCAGTCTCCTCCCTCCACCAGTTTCCTCTCTCCTCACCAGTCTCCTCCTCTACCAGTCTCCCCCCTCCACCAGTCTCCTCCCTCTACCAGTTTCCTCTCTCCTCACCAGTCTCCTCCTCTACCAGTCTCCTCCTCCACCAGTCTCCTCCTCCACCAGTCTCCTCCTCCTCCACCAGTCTCCTCCTCCTCCAGCAGTCTCCTCCCTCCATCAGTCTCCTCCTCCTCCACCAGTCTCCTCCCTCCACCAGTCTCCTCCCTCCACCAGTTTCCTCTCTCCTCACCAGTCTCCTCCTCTACCAGTCTCCTCCCGCCACCAGTCTCCTTCCTCCACCAGCCTCCTCCTCCCTCCACCAGTCTCCTCCTCCAGCAGTCTCCTCCCTCCACCAGTTTCCTCTCTCCTCACCAGTCTCCTCCTCTACCTGTCTCCTCCCTCCACCAGTCTCCTCCCTCCACCAGTTTCCTCTCTCCTCACCAGTCTCCTCCTCTACCAGTCTCCTCCCTCCACCAGCCTCCTCCTCCCTCCACCAGTCTCCTCCCTCCACCAGCCTCCTCCTCCCTCCACCAGTCTCCTCCTCCACCAGCCTCCTCCTCCTCCACCAGTCTCCTCCTCCCTCCACCAGTCTCCTCCTCCTCCACCAGTCTCCTCCTCCTTCACCAGTCTCCTCCCTCCACCAGTCTCCTCCTCCTCCAGTCTACCAGGTGTGTCAGGGGGCCAGAGCTTTAACACCACCAGAACTCTTCTCTCCATTCCTCAGCTCAATGGACCTACAGGCTGGACTGTGTGTGTGTGTGTGTGTGTGTGTGTGTGTGTGTGTGTGTGTGTGTGTGTGTGTGTGTGTGTGTGTGTGTGTGTGTGTGTGTGTGTGTGTGTGTGTGTGTGCATACATGCATTTCACAATGCGTGTCCAGTAAGCTGAGGAATGGAGAGATTCCCTGTAGTTTCAGTGTGGCCAGGGGGCATGATTGGGCAGGGTGGCAGTGCCATGCTCCCAACTCCACACCTCTACCTGGCAAGACACACACACACACACACACACACACCTTGCCCAGGGCTCTCCTACTCTCCAGAGGGTTCTCAGAGGTAACTCTGTTCTCCGTTGACACACATTCCTATCTTCCCACACCTGACCGTCCCTCTCTAAGGCGCTCACACGGTGGGAGGTGTGAGTGTGTGTTTGTGTGTGTTAAAACACACAGCAGGGTAGCACTGGGATGTTTCAATCTGCCCTGGGGGCCTCTGTCTCTCACAATCCACTCAGTCTCTACCTCACTTTCACTCACTCTTCAGTCGCTTCCTCTATATCACTCACACTTCGGTCTCTACCTCACTATCACTCACACTTCAGTCGCTTCCTCTATATCACTCACACTTCGGTCTCTACCTAACTTTCACTCACTCTTCAGTCGCTTCCTCTATATCACTCACACTTCGGTCTCTACCTCACTTTCACTCACTCTTCAGTCGCTTCCTCTATATTATTCACACTTCGGTCTCTACCTCACTATCACTCACTCTTCAGTCACTTCCTCTATATCACTCACTCTTCAGTCTCTATATCACTTTCTTTAGTCGCTACCTCACTATCAATCACTCTTCAGTCTCCATATCACTCACTCTTTAGTCTCCATATCATTCACACTTCGGTCTCTAGCTCACTATCACTCACTCTTTAGTCGCCATATCACTCACTCTTTAGTCTCTACCTCACTATGACTCACTCTTCAGTCTCTATATCACTCACTCTTCAGTCTCTATATCACTAACTATTTAGTCTCTATCTCTATCACTCACTTTTCATCTTCCATCCATCTCTCTTCTGTTTCAAGTAACTGTATAAAGTAAACAATTCTAATACTGAGCTACTGTATATTATATGCTCCCAAAAAATTGGGAAAATGTATTTTATACTAATACAATTGCTCAGAGATATACCATTTCCCTTGTCTCAGGATAGTAAGTTGTTGGTTGAAGATATCCCGCTAGTGGTGTGGGGGCTGTGCTTTGGCAAAGTGGGTGGGGTTATATCCTGCCTGTTTGGCCCTTTCTGGGTGTATCGTCGGACTTGGCCACAGGGACCCCTCCTGTCTCAGCCTCCAGTTTTATGCTGCTATAGTTTGTGTCGCCAGGGTCAGTGTGTTATCTCTCTCTCTCTCTCTCTCTGTCTCTCTCTCTCTCTGTCTCTCTGTCTCTCTCCCTCTCTCCCTCTCTCTCTCTGTCTCTCTCCCTCTCTCCCTCTCTCTCTCTCTCTCTCTCTCTCTCTCTCCCTCTCTCTCTCTGTCTCTCTCTCTCTCTGTCTCTCTCCCTCTCTCTCTCCCTCTCTCTCTCTCTCTCTCTGCCTCTCTGTCTCTCTCTCTTTCGGCTGATGTAAGAAGGGCTTTATGAATACATTTTAATGATTGATTGAATTTGTTTTAACAGCAAAAAAATAAATCTCTAAAAAGTAAGGGGTCATAATTATTGACAACTCTGTTTTCTATCAATGTCAATGCCTCACCTTGCTGCGAGGATAAGGATAATGGTACTGAGCCTTTTTATAAAATGTTTTACGAGTTGGAGAACATATTGGTACGGATCTTAGACCGTTTCTACATACAGAACCTTCCAGATCGTAGCCCTGATCTTCGCTTTTGGAATTCAAACAATAGATTTTCAATGTGTCCGGAGACTGAGATGGCCATCGCAAAATGGAGATTTCATGGCCGATTAACCATTTTCTTCGTGGATTTTGATGTGTGCTTTGGGTTATTGTCTTGCGGGAAGATCCACTTGCGGCCAAGATTCAGTCTCCAGTCAGAGCTAACCAGGTTTTTAGGCTAAAATATTCTGGTACTCTGTAAAGTTCATTATGTCTGTTAGAGCCGATTTGGACATATTTGTATAAAAGACAGAACATACAGTGCTCCATGTACGTTTGTGTAAATATATTGAATATTAATGTCAATGATCAAATATTAGGTACATACCTTTATAATTTATATTTATCTGATTGAGATA
>NC_048583.1:61033753-61066253 GCF_013265735.2 Oncorhynchus mykiss | reverse complement strand
TAGTGATGATGGTATTATTATTGATGATGATAGTAGTAGTGGTAGTGGTGGTAGTTGTAATGAAGATGGTAGTGGTGTTAGTAGTAGAAGTAGTAGTAGTAGTTGTAGTTGTAGTGATGATGATGATGATGTTAGTTGTAGCACGAATTAAGTGGTGTTGGTGGTAAAAGTAATATTGGTAGTGGTAATAATAGCTAGTTGTGGTAATGGTAGTAGCAGTAATATTGGTAGTAGTAATGATAGCTAGTTGTGGTAATGGTAGTAGCAGTAATATTGGTAGTAGTAATGATAGCTAGTTGTGGTAATGGTAATAGCAGTAATATTGGTAGTAGTAATGATAGCTAGTTGTGGTAATGGTAGTAGCAGTAATATTGGTAGTAGTAATGATAGCTAGTTGTGGTAATGGTTATAGCAGTAATATTGGTTGTGTAGTAATGATAGCTAATTTGGGTAATTTTAATAGCAGTAATATCGGTAGATGTAGATTTGATAGCTAGTTGTGGTAATGGTTGTCACGCCCTGGTCTTAGTATTTTGTGTTATCTTTATTATTTTGGTCAGGCCAGGGTGTGACATGGGTTATTTATGTGGTGTGTTTTGTCTTGTGGTTTTTGTTAGGTATCGGGTTTGTGGCTTAGTAGGGGTATCTAGCATAGTCTATGGTTGCCTGAAGTGGTTCTCAATCAGAGGCAGGTGTTTATCGTTGTCTCTGATTGGGAACCATATTTAGGCAGCCATATTCTTTGAGTGTGTTGTGGGTGATTGTTCCTGTCTTTGTGTTAGTTTGCACGAGATAAGGCTGTTTAGGTTACGGTACGGTTTTTTTTTTGTATTGTTCGTGTTTCTTCTTTATTAAAGATGAATCTAAATTACCACGCTGCATTTTGGTTTGACTCTCCTTCACCTAAAGAAAACCGTAACAATGGTAGTAGTACTAATATTGGTAGTAGTAATGATAGCTAGTTGTGGTAATGGTAGTGGCAATAATATTGGTAGTAGTAATGATAGCTAGTTGTGGTAATGGTAATGGCAATAATATTGGTAGTAGTATTGATAGCTAGTTGTGGTGATGGTAGTAGTACTAATATTGGTAGTAGTAATGATAGCTAGTTGTGGTAATGGTAGTAGCAGTACTATTGGTAGTATTAACGATAGCTAGTTGTGGTAATGGTAGCAGCAGGGATAGTTGTGGTAATGGTAGCAGCAGGGATAGTTGTGGTAATGTTAATTGTACTAATATTGGTAGTAGTAATGATAGCTAGTTATTGTAATGGTAATAGCAGTAATATAGGTAGTTGTAATGAGAGCTAGGTATGGTAATGGTAATAGCAGTACTATTGGTAGTAATGATAGCTAGTTGTGGTAATGGTAATAACAGTAATATTGGTAGTAGTAATGATAGCTAGTTGGGGTAATGGTAATAGTATTGGTAGTAGTAATGATAGCTAGTTGTGGTAATGGTAATAGTATTGGTAATAGTAATGATAGCTAGTTGTGGTAATGGTAGCAGCAGGGATAGTTGTGGTAATGGTAGCAGAAGGGATAGTTGTGGTAATGGTAGCTAGTTGTGGTAGCAGCAGGGATAGTTGTAATGGTAGCAGCAGGGATAGCTGTGGTAATGGTAGCAGCAGGGATAGTTGTGGTAATGGTAGCAGCAGGGATAGTTGTGGTAATGGTAGCAGCAGGGATAGTTGTGGTAATGGTAGCAGCAGGGATAGTTGTGGTAATTGTAGCAGCAGGGATAGTTGTGGTAATGGTAGCAGCAGGGATAGTTGTGGTAATGGTAGCAGCAGGGATAGTTGTGGTAATGGTAGCAGCAGGGATAGTTGTGGTAATGGTAGCAGCAGGGATAGTTGTGGTAATGGTAGCAGCAGGGATAGTTGTGGTAATGGTAGAAGCAGGGATAGTTGTGGTAATGGTAGCAGCAGGGATAGTTGTGGTAGCAGTAGGGATAGTTGTGGTAATGGTAGCAGCAGGGATAGTTGTGGTAATGGTAGCAGCAGGGGTAGTTGTGGTAATGGTAGCAGCAGGGATAGTTGTGGTAATGGTAGCAGCAGGGATAGTTGTGGTAATGGTAGCAGCAGGGATAGTTGTGGTAATGGTAGCAGCAGGGATAGTTGTGGTAATGGTAGCAGCAGGGATAGTTGTGGTAATGGTAGCAGCAGGGATAGTTGTGGTAATGGTAGCAGCAGGGATAGTTGTGGTAATGGTAGCAGCAGGGATGGTTGTGGTAGTGGTAGCAGCAGGGATAGTTGTGGTAGTGATAGCAGCAGGGATAGTTGTGGTAGTGGTAGCAGCAGGGATAGTTGTGGTAGTGGTAGCAGCAGGGATAGTTGTGGTAGTGGTAGCAGCAGGGATAGTTGTGGTAGTGGTAGCAGCAGGGATAGTTGTGGTAGTGGTAGCAGCAGGGATAGTTGTGGTAATGGTAGCAGCAGGGATAGTTGTGGTAATGGTAGCAGCAGGGATAGTTGTGGTAGTGGTAGCAGTAGGGATAGTTGTGGTAATGGTAGCAGCAGGGATAGTTGTGGTAATGGTAGCAGCAGGGGTAGTTGTGGTAATGGTAGCAGCAGGGATAGTTGTGGTAATGGTAGCAGCAGGGATAGTTGTGGTAATGGTAGCAGCAGGGATAGTTGTGGTAATGGTAGATAGTTGTGATAATATTTTTCTATTGTTGGTATTTTATTACTACTGTTATCGTATTATTATTATTATTATTATTATTTAGTTTATTTTTCATTAAAATTATATTTTATACATGGATTCTTTGGCAATATTTACACAATGTTTATCATGCAGAGAGAGAGAGAGAGAGAGAGACACACACAGACACTGAGACACACACAGAGACACAGAGACACTGACACACACACAGAGACACTGAGACACACACACAGAGACACAGAGACACAGAGACACTGAGATACTGAGACACTGAGACACACACAGAGACACAGAGACACAGAAACACAGATAGAGAGTAGGGTGAGAGGAATGATAGGGGTTCCAGCTCTTCTTGGAGTTGGCAAACACAAACAAACATACAAACACACACCTAGCTGCACCCAGTCCTCAGAGCAAGATCTTGCCAATGTCTTACACACACTGGAGACTGGAAATCTGGCCAGATTCTCTCACACACTCAAACACACACACACACACACACACACTCAAACACACACACACACACCGGAGCATTACATCTTTATCTTTTGGCCTGTGAAGGAGTGATGGACCTCTTCCTCCAAATCTCTTCCTGTTTCCCTCTGATACCAGACACACACACACACACACACACACACACACACAGCAGTAACATACACACACTTAGCAGCAATCATCTCTTGTCTCTCTGTATGATAATTAAAGCATTGTTTTGCCAACAAGAGACACAAACTGGAGTATCCAGGTAAGATACACTGGCCAATCTTTAGTGGGAGGGATGTGTGTGTGTGTACAGTATGTGTCAGATGGAAGGATTTTCTCAGGAAAGATGATCTCCCTCTCTCTCGCTCTCTCTGTCCTATTGTCTCTCTCTGTCTTTCTCTCTCCCTCCCCCTCTCTCTCTCTCTCTCTCTCTGTGTCCTATTGTCTGTCTGTCTCTCTCCCTCTCTCTGTTCTATTGTCTCCCTCCATCTCTCTCCCTCTCTCTCTGTCCTATTGTCTCTCTCTGTCTCTCTGTCTCTCAATTCAATTCAAGGGGCTTTATTGGCATGGGAAACATGTGTTAACATTGCCAAAGCAAGTGTCCTATTGTCTCTCTCTCTCTCTCTCTCTCCCTCCCTCCCTCTCTATCTCTCTCTGACCTGTCTCTCTCTGACTCTCTCTCTCTGTCTCTGTCTCTCTGTCCTATTCTCTCTCTCTATTCCTCTCTCTGTCTCTCTCGCTCTCTCTCTCTCTGTCATATTCTCTCTCTCTCTATTCCTCTCTCTCTCTCTCTCTGTCTCTCTCGCTCTCTCTCTCTCTCTCTGTCCTATTGTCTCTCTCGCTCTCTCCCTGGAGTTGTATGTGCGAGGGTGACTTGTTTAAGTGGTAAAGGTGAGTCAGTGGGTGACATTTTTAGGACGAGAGCCGTCCCTGTCTCTCCACCATGGGTTCAAGTTTATGAGAGTAGGAGGCGGCAGGGTAGCCTAGTGGTTAGAGCGTTGGAGCGTTGGAGCCTAGTGGTTAGAGCGTTCAAATCCCCGAGCTGACAAGGTACAAATCTGTTGTTCTGCCCCTGAACAGGCCGTTAACCCTAGGCCGTCAAAAATAAGAATTTGTTCTTAACTGACTTGCCTAGTTAAATAAAGGTAAAATAAATATGCCTGAGCCGAATGTGACAGTGGAGGATGTTCTCCTCTCAGTGGGAGAATAGGTTGGCCATCAGTTAGTCCATTTATCTTCAAACTTCTTAGGGTTTGTCCACTTCCTGTCTGAATGACGTGCCCAAAGTAAACGGCCTGTAGCTCAGGCCCTGAAGCCATCATCCCATGAAAATCAACTCGCATTACTTTTTTTTTTTTAAATACACAAAACTATTTTTAAACGTAAATAATCAATAAAAATTCATAAAAATTTCAAAACTTTGTTCAATTACCAGAGGAAAAGTGGAGCGTGCTTTCAGGTCACGCGCCTCTAACAAGTAATACACTTCACTCTACCCTCGTTCTGAACAGAGCTACTTCTTCATTATTCAAAGGAAAAACATCAACCAATTTCTAAAGACTGTTGACATCTAGTGGAAGCGATAGGAACTGCAAGCAACTGCCTTACAATTCTAGATTCCCATAGAAACCCCATTGAAAAGAGAGGGACCTGAAAAAAAAAATCCTGGATGGTTTGTCCTCAGGGTTTCGCTTGCCAAATAGGTTCTGTCATACTCACAGACATATTAAAACCTCTTTGCACACCGATCCCTTCAGTGGGATCAACATCCGCTGAATTGCAGAGTGCCAAATTCAAATTAAATTACTAAAAATATTACATTTTCATGAAATAGCAAGTGCAATCTACCAAAACACAGTTTAGCTTGTTGTTAATCCACCTGTCGTGTCAGATTTCAAAAAAGCTTTACAGCGAATGCAAACCAAGCATTTATGTGAGGATACCTCTCAGTAGACAAAATATTACAAACAGCTAGCAGCAAAGTCATGAAAGTCAGAAAAACAATAAAATGAATCGCTTACTTTTGATGAACTTTGGATGATTGCACTCACGAGACTCCCAGTTACACAGTAAATGTTTGTTTTGTTCGATAAAGATTATTTTTATATCCAAAAACCTCCATTTGGTTGGCGCGTTTTGTTGAGTAATCCACAGGCTCATACTGTCACGACGGGCAGACAAAAATTCCAAATAGTATCAGTAAAGTTCGTAGGAATATGTCAATCGTTTTTTTATAATCAAATCCTCAGGTTGTTTTTACATTAAATAATCGATAATATTTCAACCGGACGGTAGACTTTTCAATAGGAGAGAGGGAGAAAAGGTCTCGCTCCTGTGTCGCGCATGAACAAATCTGGAGACACCTAGCTATCCACTGATGCGATGTGATCATTCTCGCTAATTTTTTCAGAATAAAAGCCTGAAACTATGTCTAAAGACTGTTCGCACCCTGTGGAAGCCATAGGGAAAGGAATCTGGTTGATATCCCTTTAAATGGAGGATAGGCTTGCAATGGAACAGAGAAGTTTCAGAAAAACAGCACTTCCAGGTTGGACTTTCCTCAGGTTTTCGCCTGTAATTTCAGTTATGTTATACTCACAGACAATATTTTGACAGTTTTGGAAACTTTAGAGTGTTTTCTATCATAATCCGCCAATTATTTGCATATTCTAGCTTCTGGGCCTGAAAAATAGGCAGTCTACTTTGGGAACGTTTTTTATCCAAACATCAAAATACTGCCCCCTTGCTTCAAGAGGTTTTAACAGTTTTAGAAACTTTTGAGTATTTTCTATCCAAATCTACCAATTATTTGCATATCCTAGCTTCCTAGCTTCTGGGCCTGAGTAGCAGGCAGTTTACTTTGGGCTTTTCATCCGGACATGAAAATAGTGCCCCCTACCCTTAAGACATTTTAAACAAAATAAAATATGTTTTATAAGGAGGATGGGATCCACCCAAATCATTTGGGTTCATGGATCCTTTCACAGCATTATAAGGCTGCGTTGAGACAATGACTTATCAATGACCCAAGCCCGGCTCAGTTAATCCCTACCATTGTAACGAGGGTTCATGGATCCTTTCACAGCCTTATAAGGCTACGTTGAGACAATGACTTATCAATGACCCAAGCCCGGCTCAGTTAATCCCTACCATTGTAACGAGGGTTCATGGATCCTTTCACAGCCTTATAAGGCTACGTTGAGACAATGACTTATCAATGACCCAAGCCCGGCTCAGTTAATCCCTACCATTGTAACGAGGGTTCATGGATCCTTTCACAGCCTTATAAGGCTACGTTGAGACAATGACTTATCAATGACCCAAGCCCGGCTCAGTTAATCCCTACCATTGTGATGCAGAGTTGTCATAATGCTTCAGCAATTGTACATTACGCCAGGGGGCGTTGGTAGACACAATGTAAGTAACCTAATGTATGTCCCTCGAACTGACCTGCACGCATCTGCTTATTCTACAGCTATTGTATACAGTCCACTATGTTCAGCTCACCCTGCACTAACATAAATAACATGAGAAAATCTACTTGTGCTAAACTTCCAAGTAGAGCAGTGACAGCAAGGAAGCGTCACAGAAAAGTGCTCAAAACTGCCCACGTTAAGACATGTAGCTTAAGAAACAAGGTTAATGAAATTCATAATTTACTAGTAACAGATGACATTCATATTCTGACTATCTCTGGAACTCACTTAGATAATAATACACTTTGATGATACAGTGGTAGCAGTACAAGGTAATAACATTTACATAAAAGATTGAAAGGCCAACGGTTGCTGTTTATATTCAGAACCACATTCCTGTAAAGCGTAGAGAGGATCTCATGTTAAATAATGTGGAAGTAATATGGCTACAGGGTCATCTGCCTCACCTAAAAACCCATTCTGGTGGGAAGCTGCTATAGACCACCAAGTGCTAACAGTCAGTATCTGGATAACATGCGTGAAATGCTTGATAATGTAGGTGATATCAACAGAGAGGTATATTTTCTGGGTGATTTAAGAAAAAGCTTCAAACTGTCACCATTGCCTGAAACCTGGTTCAGGTTATCAGTCAACCTACCAGGGTATTTACAAACATCACAGGAATGAAATCATCAACCCATATGGATCACATCCTGACTAAAGATGTACAAGACATTAAAACAAGCCTTCAGTTCACACAGAAGGATGTGGATGCATTGAAGACCAAACAGGATACACTCCCCAGAAACTGTTCCTCTATACGGAATGAAATCACCACAGTCAGGGAGGGCCTCCAGCACATGTCTGGGAAGGCCGAATGACATCACCACAGTCAGGGAGGGCCTCCAGAACATGTCTGGGAAGGCAGAATGAAATCACCACAGTCAGGGAGGGCCTCCAGAACATGTCTGGGAAGGCAGAATGAAATCACCACAGTCAGGGAGGGCATCCAGAACATGTCTGGGAAGGCAGAATGAAATCACCACAGTCAGGGAGGGCCTCCAGAACATGTCTGGGAAGGCAGAATGAAATCACCACAGTCAGGGAGGGCCTCCAGCACATGGATGTGGTGCTGCCAATGGAATCAGACCCATGCCAATTGTAGTGAAATTCCTCAGGTTCAAGGACAAGCTTGACGTCCTTGAAAAAGGCAAACGTCTTAAAGAGTCTTCATCAATGAGGATTTCTCAGATGATCCGTCAGAGAAGAAAGGAACTAATACCAGCTATGAAGGCTGCAAGAGAACGAGGTGAAATTACCAGATATGAAGGCTGCAAGAGAACGAGGTGACATTATCAGCTATGAAGGCTGCAAGAGAACGAGGTGACATTATCAGATAGGAAGGCTGCAAGAGAACGAGGTGACATTATCAGATAGGAAGGCTGCAAGAGAACGAGGTGACATTATCAGATAGGAAGGCTGCAAGAGAACGAGGTGACATTATCAGATAGGAAGGCTGCAAGAGAACGAGGTGACATTATCAGATAGGAAGGCTGCAAGAGAATGAGGTGACATTACTAGCTATGAAGGCTGCAAGAGAACGAGGTGACATTATCAGCTATGAAGGCTGCAAGAGAACGAGGTGACATTATCAGCTATGAAGGCTGCAAGAGAACGAGGTGACATTATCAGATAGGAAGGCTGCAAGAGAACGAGGTGACATTATCAGATAGGAAGGCTGCAAGAGAACGAGGTGACATTATCAGCTATGAAGGCTGCAAGAGAACGAGGTGACATTATCAGATAGGAAGGCTGCAAGAGAACGAGGTGACATTATCAGCTATGAAGGCTGCAAGAGAACGAGGTGACATTATCAGATAGGAAGGCTGCAAGAGAATGAGGTGACATTACTAGCTATGAAGGCTGCAAGAGAACGAGGTGACATTATCAGATAGGAAGGCTGCAAGAGAATGAGGTGACATTACCAGCTATGAAGGCTGCAAGAGAACGAGGTGACATTATCAGATATGAAGGCTGCAAGAAAACGAGGTGACATTATCAGATATGAAGTCTGCAAGAGAACGAGGTGACGTTATCAGATATGAAGTCTGCAAGAGAACGAGGTGACATTATCAGATATGAAGGCTGCAAGAGAACGAGGTGACGTTATCAGATATGAAGGCTGCAAGAGAACGATGTGACATTATTAGATTTGAAGGCTGCAAGAGAACGAGGTGACATAGCACATCTGAGGCATGACAAACTGCTTTTTCACCCTGCCCTCCCAAGGGGTTATGAGGAAAGACAGACACAAGTAATTCCAGGCACACACAAACACACACACACACA
The DNA here is from genome assembly GCF_013265735.2 of Oncorhynchus mykiss. Lineage (NCBI taxonomy): Eukaryota > Metazoa > Chordata > Actinopteri > Salmoniformes > Salmonidae > Oncorhynchus > Oncorhynchus mykiss. Next base: position 61,057,345 of record NC_048583.1, on the reverse strand, counting down.
CACACACACACACACACACACACACTGACTGAGTATCTCTCTCTCAGATTCCAACTGCTGATTGATGTTTGGACGTATACATTCTGTAAATCTACTAATCTGTTCATTGCTCAATTGACAGTATGCAGTTTAATGAACAAAATACATGAAATATTCTGTCTAGTGGAACAATATTCATGTATTGGCAATATCAGAGACTCACTTGGACTGTTCTTTTGAGGATGCTGAGATCTCTATACATGGATGCAATTTGTTCAGGATGGACATAAATAGATATGGGGGCTGTAGTTGCAGTTTACATCCAGAATTCTATTCCAGCAAAACAACGTGTGCCTTAATATCAAACCTGCCATCTGCAAATATGAATAAAATTGTTAAATTACGAGCATAGTTGGTTTAGCCTCAGAAAAAGTGGCAACCTTCCCGCTAGCCATGATTGGCTGAGATAATGAGCTGGGCTGGACATGCAGAGAGATGAGTTTGGATTGGTCTGCCATATAGCAGGCGTCTGTCTATTGGAGCTGGTCAGTATGTTTAGGTGTCTAACGTGTCTTTAAAATAAACATGTATCGCGTAGTGAAACTGCATATTAATGTCACGTTAAAGTGTACTGTTAGCTAGCTAAGGCTAGCTGGCTGGCTCGCTAACGTTATGTGTCTGCTCTCCACTTTCTGAAGGACCGAGTATTGAAATCAGTGTAATTCGAGTATGATGGCTAAGGAGATGGAGAAAACACTAGCCTGGATTACATCGTCAAAATAAGGCAACCATGCATTGCATCAGACAGGAGATGTGTCCAACAGTGATGTATAAAGGTACAATTTTCAGATATTACACTTTTCTAATTTTGACAGAAAGAGGTTTAATTTCAAGTGTACTGTTAGCTAGCTAACGCTAGCTGGCTGGGTTGCTAGCTAAAGTTATGTGTATGATCTTGTTCTTCGTATCTCAGACACATTTGCTTGACTAGTTATAGCCATACAACCTGATTGGTTAGCTACCTGCAGCTTCATGCAGGGTAGTATCGTCATGAGTTGTGATTGTGGTCCATTGTTTAGCTAGCTAGCTACATGTCTAAACAACAGACTCCACTCTAATTTTGAAAAAGTATTTTAATTTCAAGTTAAATGATACTGTTAGCTAGCTAGCGTTAGCTGGCTGGCTCGCTAACTAACGTTACGTCATGCGTTGGGATTCATTGTTTACTTACCTAGCTATCTAGCTACATTTCTTAACAAAATACTCTCGTCTTAGTGTGTCAGAGCTAACTGATGTATTTTTTAATGCTCAACAACCGTTGAATATGCGATATGTGTCAGTAAACGTTGGCAACAAAGCATAATTCAATTTTTGTCGCACCGTTACAGTCACCAACGCTCTGGATAACATGAAAAAAGCCTAACCAGCTCTGCTAGGGGGAGTAAAATGGTCAGAGTGGGGTTCTCTCATTATGTGTCTGGAAGTAGCTAGCCAACGTTAGCCAGTTAGCTTGGGTGCTTGACTGTAGTTGTGAGGTCAGAGCTTTCGGAACAACCCTACCTATTGGCCAGTGTGCACTCTGAATGCGTAGCCACAGATGGAGCGATAGGGCGAGTAATGTTCAGTGAGCTGTTCTCTCTTTCTTAGATGTCTGGAAGTAGCTGGCATGTTAGTACAAAACGGTTGGATCAACCCTTAAAGAGATGGGTGGGGCTAAGGCTGAAGAGGGTGTGAACAATGTTGAATGGGTGTGGTCTAAGGCTTAAGAGGGTGTGAACAATGCTGAATAGGTGTAGACAGAGAAGGGCTCTCCAATAGTAGTACCAAAACATTGAACGACAGTTTTCTCAAAAGTGAGTTTACAAGTTGATCAACTTTCAAAGAATGACTTCCCCATTGTTTCCTCAAATGCAGTGTGTGATATACCATTTTGTAGCTCCGAGTCTCTACTTTTATCCAATGTAAAAAAAAAACAGAAGTTAAAATGTTGCTACCAAATCAAGGTGGTGAGTCACAAATATCTTAATGTAATTTGCTAAATGTTCAATAAGGTATCTGATGAAAATAGGGAAATGTATTTTTTGGGGAGATATGAATATTGATAATTTTTTAACCCCAACTGTCCAATGAGAAAGAAATGTATTTTTTGGGGAGATATGAATATTGATAATTTTTTAACCCCAACTGTCCAATGAGAAAGAAATGTATTTTTTGGGGAGATATGAATATTGATAATTTTTTAATCCCAACTGTCCAATGAGAAAGAAATGTATTTCTGTAACCTGACCCAAGATGTGACATCACCAACCAGAACGTTCACTAATAGGTCCGGTATTACATCATCAACTTGTATCGATCACATTTTTACCAACATGTCTGAACATTGTTCTAAAGCTGTATCAGTGGCACTAGGTTGTAGTGATCATAACCTGGTTGTACTCACTAGGAAAACTAAAGTACCAAAGGCTGGCCCTAAAATAATCTACCCAAGGTCCTACAGATGGTTCAATCAGGACTCACTCACTAGGAAAACTAAAGTACCAAAGGCTGGCCCTAAAATAATCTACCCAAGGTCCTACAGATGGTTCAATCAGGACTCACTCACTAGGAACACTAAAGTACCAAAGGCTGGCCCTAAAATAATCTACCCAAGGTCCTACAGATGGTTCAATCAGGACTCACTCACTAGGAACACTAAAGTACAAAAGGCTGGCCCTAAAATAATCTACCCAAGGTCCTACAGATGGTTCAATCAGGACTCACTCACTAGGAACACTAAAGTACCAAAGGCTGGCCCTAAAATAATCTACCCAAGGTCCTACAGAGGCTTCAATCAGGACTCACTCACTAGGAACACTAAAGTACCAAAGGCTGGCCCTAAAATAATCTACCCAAGGTCCTACAGAGTGTTCAATCAGGACTCACTCACTAGGAACACTAAAATACCAAAGGCTGGCCCTAAAATAATCTACCCAAGGTCCTACAGAGGGTTCAATCAGGACTCACTCACTAGGAACACTAAAGTACCAAAGGCTGGCCCTAAAATAATCTACCCAAGGTCCTACAGAGGCTTCAATCAGGACTCACTCACTAGGAACACTAAAGTACCAAAGGCTGGCCCTAAAATAATCTACCCAAGGTCCTACAGAGTGTTCAATCAGGACTCACTCACTAGGAACACTAAAATACCAAAGGCTGGCCCTAAAATAATCTACCCAAGGTCCTACAGAGGGTTCAATCAGGACTCACTCACTAGGAACACTAAAGTACCAAAGGCTGGCCCTAAAATAATCTACCCAAGGTCTTACAGATGGTTCAATCAGGACTCACTTGTGGATCAGATTAAGAATGTGCCAATGGTAAGAAGTGTGTAGTACGGAAGATCCTGTAATTTCACAAAGTTTGTTTATTAAGTTATTTATGAGTAAAGCTGATAAACACGCCCCTTTAAGAAAATGCACTGTGAGGTCAAAACGGTGCCCCCGTGGATTGATGATGAGCTGAGAAATGTAGTGATTCAATGTTATGATGCCAAAAAAGCAGCAGATAAATCTGGCACTCTGTTTGATAGGCAAAGTTATTGTAAATTAAGAAATCTTGTGACCAAGCTGAACAAAGGAAAGAAGAAGGGATTCTATCAGCACAACATTGATGAAGTGAAGGGTGATGGGAAAAAAACTGGAGAATGTTGAACACTATTATGGGGAGGAATTCAAACATGTCTGCCTGTTTTGTTGAATGAGAGGGTATATTTATTACAAAACCACATGGCATAGCAAACTACTTCAATTAATATTTTACAGGCAAAGTGGACAAGTTTAGTGTCATGTATACTCCCTCTCCAGCCTCTAGGTCATCAGGTCACCTCTGTCTCAGCCTCCAGTATTTATGCTGCAGTAGTTTATGTGTCGGGGGGCTAGGGTCAGTTTGTTATATCTGGAGTACTTCTCCTGTCCTATTCGGTGTCCTGTGTGAATCTAAGTGTGCGTTCTCTAATTCTCTCCTTCTCTCTTTCTCTCTCTCGGAGGACCTGAGCCCTAGGACCATGCCCCAGGACTACCTGACATGATGACTCCTTGCTGTCCCCAGTCCACCTGGCTGTGCTGCTGCTCCAGTTTCAACTGTTCTGCCTTATTATTATTCGACCATGCTGATCATTTATGAACATTTGAACATCTTGGCCATGTTCTGTTATAATCTCCACCCGGCACAGCCAGAAGAGGACTGGCCATCCCACATATGCTCTCTCTAATTCTCTCTTTCTTTCTCTCTCTCGGAGGACCTGAGCCCTAGGACCATGCCCCAGGAATACCTGACATGATGACTCCTTGCTGTCCCCAGTCCACCTGACTGTGCTGCTGCTCCAGTTTCAACTATTCTGCCTTATTATTATTCGACCATGCTGGTCATTTATGAACATTTGAACATCTTGACCATGTTTTGTTATAATCTCCACCCGGCACAGCCAGAAGAGGACTGGCCACCCCACATAGCCTGGTTCCTCTCTAGGTTTCTTCCTAGGTTTTGGCCTTTCTAGGGAGGTTTTCCTAGCCACCGTGCTTCTTCACCTGCATTGCTTGCTGTTTGGGGTTTTAGGCTGGGTTTCTGTACAGCACTTTGAGATATCAGCTGATGTACGAAGGGCTATATAAAATAAATTTGATTGATTGATTGATCAGGCTGCTGATTATCCCGCACACCTGTCACCATCGTCTTGCTCACCTGGACTCCATCACCTCCTTGATTACCTTCCCTATATCTGTCACTCCCCTTCGTTCTTTCCTCAGGTGTTATTGACTCTGTTTTCAGTGTCGGTGCGTTGTTTGTGTTTCGTGTTTATTGTTTTATTTATTAAAACACTCACTCCCCGATCTTGCATCCCGACTCTCAGTGCACTCGTTACATTGAGGAATGTCCTGATTCCAAATGATGTCTCCAAGTCGTATACCCTCATAAAATATTGTATCATGAAAGAGAGGCAATGCATGTTTGAATTTCATCAAGTAGAACGGGAAGAGGTAGAAAGGAGGCTGTTGTCTCTTTCGGATGACACGTCACCTGGTACAGATACTCTTGACGCCAAATTGCTTAGAGTTACAGCTAACAAAATATCTACCCAATCTCTCATATTTTTAATAAGTGCTTGATGTATGGGGTGTGCCCAGAATTCTGGAAGGAGTCAAAGGTTATTCCTCTACCTAAGGATTAAAAAAACTGCATTCACAGGTCCTGTTTGTTGTCCTATAAGCTTGCTGTCCGTGTTAAGTCAAATTTTGGGAAAAATTGTATCTGTACAAATCAAGGATTATTTCTCATGAAATGGTCTGATAACAGGTTTCCAGCATGCATACAAAGAAGGGCATTCTACGAGAACGGCCTTAACACAAATGACAGATGATTGGTTAAAGAGTATGGATGACAGGAAGTTAGTTGGTGCAGTGTTGCTAGATTTCAGTGCTGTTTTTGATGTAATTGATCATGAACTGTTACTAGGTAAACTCAAACGTTATGGTTTTTATTCTGCAGCTCTGTCCTGGATGGAAAGCTATCTATCCAGGAGAAGGCAAAAAGTGTTCTTTAATGGTAGCTTTTCAAACAGTAAAGATACTGTGTACATTGTGGTGTTCCTCAAGGAAGTTGCCTGGGCCCACTTCTCTTCTCTATCTTTACCAATGATTTACCTTCAGTAATAAACAAAGCAAGAGTGGTCATGTATGCTGATGACTCTACAATATATAGCACAGCATCAGAATGTTAATGAGCTAACAGATGTACTGAGCAGTGAACTAAGAATGGTATCTGAGTGGGTTGATGTGAAGAAATTGGTCTTGAACAAATTCTAAAATGAAATGTGTTGTATTTGGTTCAAGATATATGCTTGCTGATGATCCCCAGTTGAATTTGTCCATGAATAGAATGCATATGGAGCAACTGAAGAAGAAAAAAACGACTAGGCGCCATGTTGGATGTGGTCATGGTCAGAACACATAGATAATATTTTGGGATGTGTAAGGGTATTGCTGTTACAAGAAAATATTCAGAGTATGTAACATCTAGCACACTGAATCAGGTGATTCAATCCCTGGTCCTGTCACACTTCAAATCAAATCAAATCAAATTGTATTGGTCACATACGCATAGTTAGCAGATGTTAATGTGAGTGTAGCGAAATGCTTGTGCTTCTAGTTCCGACAATGCAGTAATAACCAACGAGTAATCTAACCTAACAATTCCAAAACTACTACCTTATACACACAAGTGTAAAGGGTTAAAGAATATGTACATACAGATATATGAATGAGTGATGGTATAGAATGGCATAGGCAAGATGCAGTAGATGGTATCGAGTACAGTATATACATATGAGATGAGTAATGTAGGGTATGTTAACAAAGTGGCATAGTTTAAAGTAGCTAGTGATACATGTATTACATAAAGATGCAGTAGATGATATAGAGTACAGTATATACATATACATATGAGATGAGTAATGTAGGGTATGGAAACATTATATTTAGTTGCATTGTTTAAAGTGGCTATTGATATATTTTTACATCAATTTCCATCAATTTCCATTATTAAAGTGGCTGGAGTTGAGTCAGTGTGTTGGCAGCAGCCGCTCAATGTTAGTGGTGGAATGTTTAACAGTCTGATGGCCTTGAGATAGAAGCTGTTTTTCAGTCTCTCTGTCCCTGCTTTGATGCACCTGTACTGAACTCGCCTTCTGGATGATGGCGGGGTGAGCAGGCAGTGGCTCGGGTGGTTGTTGTCCTTGATGATCTTAACCTTTCTGATCTCCCCATCCCGGATCCGGGATCGTGAATACAGACTCAAGCTCATTACCATAACGCAACGTTAACTATTCATGAAAATCGCAAATGAAATGAAATAAATATGCTAGCTCTCAAGCTTAGCCTTTTGTTAACAACACTGTCATCTCAGATTTTCAAAATATGCTTCTCAACCATTGCAAAACAAGCATTTGTGTAACAGTATTGATGGCTAACGTAGCATTTAGCATTAGCATTCAGCTGGCAACATTTACACATAAAAACTGAAAAGCATTCAAATAAAATCATTTACCTTTGAAGAACTTCAGATGTTTTCAATGAGGAGACTCTCAGATAGCAAATGTTCAGTTTTTCCTGAAAGATTATTTGTTTAGGACAAATCGCTCCGTTTTCTGCGTCACGTTTAGCTATGAAAAAACCCTTGTATCCAGGATTGTGTAAATCTATCAGCAAGCTCATTAGCATAACACAACTTTAACTATTTATGAAAATCGCAAATGAAATGAAATAAATATGCCATCTCTCAAGCTTAGCCTTTTGTAAACAACACTGTCATCTCAGATTTTCAAAATATGCTTCTCAACCATAGGAAAACAATCATTTGTGTAAAAGTAGCTAGCTAGCGTTAGCATTTCGCGTTAGCATTTAGCGTTAGCATTAGCGTTAGCATCCAGCACGCAACATTAACAAAAACATAAAAGCCTTCAAATAAAATAATTTACCTTTGAAGAACTTCTGATGTTTTCAATGAGGATACTCTCAGTTAGATAGCAGATGCTCAGTTTTTCCAAAAAGATTCCTTGTGTATTAGAAATAGCTCCGTTTTATACATCACATTTGGCTACCAAAAAAAATCCGAAAATTCAGTCCTCAAAACGCGAACTTTTTTCCAAATTAACTCCATAATATCGACTGAAAACATGGCAAACGTTTAGAATCAATCATCAAGGTGTTTTTCACATATCTCTTCATTGATACATCGTTCTTGGACACATGCGTTCTCCCCTGAATCAAATGGTAAAGTAGAAGCAGCTGGCAATTGCGCACCGAATTCGACGCAGGACACCAGGCGGACACTTGGAAAATGTAGTCTCTTATGGTCAATCTTCCAATGATATGCCTACAAATACGTCACAATGCTGCTAAGACCTTGGGCGAACGACAGAAAGTGTAGGCTCATTCGTTGCGCAATCACAGCCATATAAGGAGAGAATGGAAAACAGAGCTTCAGAAATTCTGCTAATTCCTGGGTGATGCATCATCTTGGTTTCGCCTGTAGAATGAGTTCTGGGGCACTTACAGACAAAATCTTTGCAGATTCTGAAACTTCAGAGTGTTTTCTTTCCAAAACTGTCAAGAATATGCATAGTTGAGCATCTTTTCGTGACAAAATATCGCGCTTAAAACGGGAACGTTTTTTATCCAAAAATGAAATAGCGCCCCTAGAGCTCTAACAGGTTAATGGCCTTCCTGTGACATCGGGCAGTGTAGGTGTCCTGGAGGGTAGATAGTTTTCCCCCGGTGATGCGTTGTGCAGACCTCCCTACCCTCTGGAGAGCCTTACTGTTGTGCGCGGAGCAGTTGCCGTACCAGGCGGTGATACAGCCCGACAGGATGCTCTCGATTGTGCATCTGTAGAAGTTTGTGAGTGCTTTTGGTGACAAGGCAAATTTGCGCCTTCTGCTGCTGCTGCGCCTTCTTCACGATGCTGTCTGTGTGGGTGGACCAATTCAGTTTGTCCGTGATGTGTACGCAGAGGAACTTAAAACTTACTACCCTCTCCACTGCTGTCCCATCGATGTGGATAGGGGAGTGCTCCCTCTGCTGTTTCCTGAAGTCTACAATCATCTCCTTAGTTTTGTTGACGTTGAGTGTGAGATTATTTTCCTGACACCACACTCCAAGGGACCTCAGCTCCTCCCTGTAGGCCGTCTCGTTGTTGTTGGTAATCAAGCCTACCACTGTAGTGTCGTCCGCAAACTTGATGATTGAGTTGGAGGCGTGCATGGCCACGCAGTCGTGGATGAACAGGGAGTACAGGAGAGGGCTCAGAATTCACCCTTGTGGGGCCCCAGTGTTGAGGATCAGCGGGGTGGAGATGTTGTTACCTACCCTCACCACCTGGGTGTGGCCCGTCAGGAAGTCCAGTACCCAGTTGCACAGGGCGGGGTCGAGACCCAGGGTCTCGAGCTTGATGACGAGTTTGGAGGGTACTAAGGTGTTAAATGCTGAGCTGTAGTCGATGAACAGCATTCTCACATAGGTATTCCTCTTGTCCAGATGGGTTAGGGCATTGTGCAGTTTGGTTGCGATTGCGTCGTCTGTGGACCTATTTGGGCGTTTAGCAAATTGGAGTGGGTCTAGGGTGTCAGGTAGGGTGGAGGTGATATGGTCCTTCACTAGTCTCTCAAAGCACTTCATGATGACGGAAGTGAGTGCTACGGGGCGGTAGTTGTTTAGCTCAGTTAACTTAGCTTTCTTTGGAACAGGGACAATGGTGGCCCTCTTGAAGCATGTGGGAACAGCAGACTGGGATAAGGATTGATTGAATATGTCCGTAAACACACCAGCCAGCTGGTCTGCGCATGCTCTGAGGATGAGGCTGGGGATGCCATCTGGGCTTGCAGCCTTGCGAGGGTTAACACGTTTAAATGTTTTAGTCACGTCGGCTGTAGTGAAGGAGAGTCTGCAGATTTTGGTAGCGGATCGTGTCAGTGGCACTGTATTGTCCTCAAAGTGGGCAAAAAGGTTATTTAGTCTGTCTGGGAGCAAGGCATCCTGGTCCGTGACAGGGCTGGTACTTAGAGTACTGTCCAGTTATATGGTCAATTCCTGGTCCTATAACACCTAGAGTACTGTCCAATTATATGGTCTATCCCTGGTCCTATCACACTTAGAGTACTGTCCAGTTATATGGTCAAACCCTGGTCCTATCACACTTAGAGTACTGTCCAGTTATATGGTCAATCCCTGGTCCTATCACACTTCGAGTACTGTCCAGTTATATGGTCAATCTCTGGTCCTATCACACTTAGAGTACTGTCCAGTTATATGGTCAATCTCTGGTCCTATCACACCTAGAGTACACCTAGAGTACACCTAGAGTACTGTCCAGTTATATGGTCAATCCCTGGTCCTATCACACTTAGAGTACTGTCCAGTTATATGGTCAATCCCTGGTCCTATAACACATAGAGTACTGTCCAGTTATATGGTCAATCTCTGGTCCTATCACACTTAGAGTACTGTCCAGTTATATGGTCAATCCCTGGTCCTATCACACTTAGAGTACTGTCCAGTTATATGGTCAATCCCTGGTCCTATCACACTTAGAGTACTGTCCAGTTATATGGTCAATCCCTGGTCCTATAACACCTAGAGTACTGTCTGGTTATATGGTCAATCTCTGGTCCTATAACACCTAGAGTACTGTCTGGTTATATGGTCAATCCCTGGTCCTATAACACCTAGAGTACTGTCTGGTTATATGGTCAATCCCTGGTCCTATAACACCTAGAGTACTGTCTGGTTATATGGTCAATCCCTGGTCCTATAACACCTAGAGTACTGTCTGGTTATATGGTCAATCTCTGGTCCTATAACACCTAGAGTACTGTCTGGTTATACGGTCAATCCCTGGTCCTATAACACCTAGAGTACTGTCCAGTTATATGGTCAATCCCTGGTCCTATAACACCTAGAGTACTGTCTGGTTATATGGTCAATCCCTGGTCCTATAACACCTAGAGTACTGTCTGGTTATATGGTCAATCCCTGGTCCTATAACACCTAGAGTACTGTCTGGTTATATGGTCAATCCCTGGTCCTATAACACCTAGAGTACTGTCCAGTTATATGGTCAATCCCTGGTCCTATAACACCTAGAGTACTGTCTGGTTATATGGTCAATCTCTGGTCCTATAACACCTAGAGTACTGTCTGGTTATATGGTCAATCCCTGGTCCTATAACACCTAGAGTACTGTCTGGTTATATGGTCAATCCCTGGTCCTATAACACCTAGAGTACTGTCCAGTTATATGGTCAATCCCTGGTCCTATCACACTTAGAGTACTGTCCAGTTATATGGTCAATCCCTGGTCCTATCACACTTAGAGTACTGTCCAGTTATATGGTCAATCCCTGGTCCTATCACACTTAGAGTACTGTCCAGTTATATGGTCAATCCCTGGTCCTATCACACTTAGAGTACTGTCCAGTTATATGGTCAATCCCTGGTCCTATAACACCTAGAGTACTGTCTGGTTATATGGTCAATCCCTGGTCCTATAACACCTAGAGTACTGTCTGGTTATATGGTCAATCCCTGGTCCTATAACACCTAGAGTACTGTCCAGTTATATGGTCAATCCCTGGTCCTATAACACCTAGAGTACTGTCTGGTTATATGGTCAATCCCTGGTCCTATAACACCTAGAGTACTGTCTGGTTATATGGTCAATCCCTGGTCCTATAACACCTAGAGTACTGTCTGGTTATATGGTCAATCCCTGGTCCTATAACACCTAGAGTACTGTCTGGTTATATGGTCAATCCCTGGTCCTATAACACCTAGAGTACTGTCTGGTTATATGGTCAATCCCTGGTCCTATAACACCTAGAGTACTGTCTGGTTATATGGTCAATCCCTGGTCCTATAACACCTAGAGTACTGTCTGGTTATATGGTCAATCCCTGGTCCTATAACACCTAGAGTACTGTCTGGTTATATGGTCAATCCCTGGTCCTATAACACCTAGAGTACTGTCTGGTTATATGGTCAATCCCTGGTCCTATAACACCTAGAGTACTGTCCAGTTATATGGTCAATCCCTGGTCCTATAACACCTAGAGTACTGTCTGGTTATATGGTCAATCCCTGGTCCTATAACACCTAGAGTACTGTCTGGTTATATGGTCAATCCCTGGTCCTATAACACCTAGAGTACTGTCCAGTTATATGGTCAATCCCTGGTCCTATAACACCTAGAGTACTGTCTGGTTATATGGTCAATCCCTGGTCCTATAACACCTAGAGTACTGTCTGGTTATATGGTCAATCCCTGGTCCTATAACACCTAGAGTACTGTCTGGTTATATGGTCAATCCCTGGTCCTATAACACCTAGAGTACTGTCCAGTTATATGGTCAATCCCTGGTCCTATAACACCTAGAGTACTGTCTGGTTATATGGTCAATCTCTGGTCCTATAACACCTAGAGTACTGTCCAGTTATATGGTCAATCCCTGGTCCTATAACACCTAGAGTACTGTCTGGTTATATGGTCAATCCCTGGTCCTATAACACCTAGAGTACTGTCTGGTTATATGGTCAATCCCTGGTCCTATAACACCTAGAGTACTGTCTGGTTATATGGTCAATCCCTGGTCCTATAACACCTAGAGTACTGTCTGGTTATATGGTCAATCCCTGGTCCTATAACACCTAGAGTACTGTCCAGTTATATGGTCAATCCCTGGTCCTATAACACCTAGAGTACTGTCTGGTTATATGGTCAATCTCTGGTCCTATAACACCTAGAGTACTGTCTGGTTATATGGTCAATCCCTGGTCCTATAACACCTAGAGTACTGTCTGGTTATATGGTCAATCCCTGGTCCTATAACACCTAGAGTACTGTCTGGTTATATGGTCAATCCCTGGTCCTATAACACCTAGAGTACTGTCTGGTTATATGGTCAATCCCTGGTCCTATAACACCTAGAGTACTGTCCAGTTATATGGTCAATCCCTGGTCCTATAACACCTAGAGTACTGTCCAGTTATATGGTCAATCCCTGGTCCTATAACACCTAGAGTACTGTCCAGTTATATGGTCAATCCCTGGTCCTATAACACCTAGAGTACTGTCCAGTTATATGGTCAATCCCTGGTCCTATAACACCTAGAGTACTGTCTGGTTATATGGTCAATCTCTGGTCCTATAACACCTAGAGTACTGTCTGGTTATATGGTCAATCCCTGGTCCTATAACACCTAGAGTACTGTCTGGTTATATGGTCAATCTCTGGTCCTATAACACCTAGAGTACTGTCCAGTTATATGGTCAATCCCTGGTCCTATAACACCTAGAGTACTGTCTGGTTATATGGTCAATCCCTGGTCCTATAACACCTAGAGTACTGTCTGGTTATATGGTCAATCCCTGGTCCTATAACACCTAGAGTACTGTCTGGTTATATGGTCAATCCCTGGTCCTATAACACCTAGAGTACTGTCTGGTTATATGGTCAATCCCTGGTCCTATAACACCTAGAGTACTGTCTGGTTATATGGTCAATCCCTGGTCCTATAACACCTAGAGTACTGTCTGGTTATATGGTCAATCCCTGGTCCTATAACACCTAGAGTACTGTCTGGTTATATGGTCAATCCCTGGTCCTATAACACCTAGAGTACTGTCTGGTTATATGGTCAATCCCTGGTCCTATAACACCTAGAGTACTGTCTGGTTATATGGTCAATCCCTGGTCCTATAACACCTAGAGTACTGTCCAGTTATATGGTCAATCCCTGGTCCTATAACACCTAGAGTACTGTCTGGTTATATGGTCAATCCCTGGTCCTATAACACCTAGAGTACTGTCTGGTTATATGGTCAATCCCTGGTCCTATAACACCTAGAGTACTGTCTGGTTATATGGTCAATCTCTGGTCCTATAACACCTAGAGTACTGTCTGGTTATATGGTCAATCTCTGGTCCTATAACACCTAGAGTACTGTCTGGTTATATGGTCAATCCCTGGTCCTATAACACCTAGAGTACTGTCTGGTTATATGGTCAATCCCTGGTCCTATAACACCTAGAGTACTGTCTGGTTATATGGTCAATCTCTGGTCCTATAACACCTAGAGTACTGTCTGGTTATATGGTCAATCCCTGGTCCTATAACACCTAGAGTACTGTCTGGTTATATGGTCAATCCCTGGTCCTATAACACCTAGAGTACTGTCTGGTTATATGGTCAATCTCTGGTCCTATAACACCTAGAGTACTGTCTGGTTATATGGTCAATCCCTGGTCCTATAACACCTAGAGTACTGTCTGGTTATATGGTCAATCCCTGGTCCTATAACACCTAGAGTACTGTCTGGTTATATGGTCAATCCCTGGTCCTATAACACCTAGAGTACTGTCCAGTTATATGGTCAATCCCTGGTCCTATAACACCTAGAGTACTGTCCAGTTATATGGTCAATCCCTGGTCCTATAACACCTAGAGTACTGTCTGGTTATATGGTCAATCCCTGGTCCTATAACACCTAGAGTACTGTCTGGTTATATGGTCAATCCCTGGTCCTATAACACCTAGAGTACTGTCTGGTTATATGGTCAATCCCTGGTCCTATAACACCTAGAGTACTGTCTGGTTATATGGTCAATCCCTGGTCCTATAACACCTAGAGTACTGTCTGGTTATATGGTCAATCCCTGGTCCTATAACACCTAGAGTACTGTCCAGTTATATGGTCAATCCCTGGTCCTATAACACCTAGAGTACTGTCTGGTTATATGGTCAATCCCTGGTCCTATAACACCTAGAGTACTGTCTGGTTATATGGTCAATCCCTGGTCCTATAACACCTAGAGTACTGTCTGGTTATATGGTCAATCTCTGGTCCTATAACACCTAGAGTACTGTCTGGTTATATGGTCAATCTCTGGTCCTATAACACCTAGAGTACTGTCTGGTTATATGGTCAATCCCTGGTCCTATAACACCTAGAGTACTGTCTGGTTATATGGTCAATCCCTGGTCCTATAACACCTAGAGTACTGTCTGGTTATATGGTCAATCTCTGGTCCTATAACACCTAGAGTACTGTCTGGTTATATGGTCAATCCCTGGTCCTATAACACCTAGAGTACTGTCTGGTTATATGGTCAATCCCTGGTCCTATAACACCTAGAGTACTGTCTGGTTATATGGTCAATCTCTGGTCCTATAACACCTAGAGTACTGTCTGGTTATATGGTCAATCCCTGGTCCTATAACACCTAGAGTACTGTCTGGTTATATGGTCAATCCCTGGTCCTATAACACCTAGAGTACTGTCTGGTTATATGGTCAATCCCTGGTCCTATAACACCTAGAGTACTGTCCAGTTATATGGTCAATCCCTGGTCCTATAACACCTAGAGTACTGTCTGGTTATATGGTCAATCCCTGGTCCTATAACACCTAGAGTACTGTCTGGTTATATGGTCAATCCCTGGTCCTATAACACCTAGAGTACTGTCTGGTTATATGGTCAATCCCTGGTCCTATAACACCTAGAGTACTGTCTGGTTATATGGTCAATCTCTGGTCCTATAACACCTAGAGTACTGTCTGGTTATATGGTCAATCCCTGGTCCTATAACACCTAGAGTACTGTCTGGTTATATGGTCAATCCCTGGTCCTATAACACCTAGAGTACTGTCCAGTTATATGGTCAATCCCTGGTCCTATAACACCTAGAGTACTGTCTGGTTATATGGTCAATCCCTGGTCCTATAACACCTAGAGTACTGTCTGGTTATATGGTCAATCCCTGGTCCTATAACACCTAGAGTACTGTCTGGTTATATGGTCAATCCCTGGTCCTATAACACCTAGAGTACTGTCCAGTTATATGGTCAATCCCTGGTCCTATAACACCTAGAGTACTGTCTGGTTATATGGTCAATCCCTGGTCCTATAACACCTAGAGTACTGTCTGGTTATATGGTCAATCCCTGGTCCTATAACACCTAGAGTACTGTCTGGTTATATGGTCAATCCCTGGTCCTATAACACCTAGAGTACTGTCCAGTTATATGGTCAATCCCTGGTCCTATAACACCTAGAGTACTGTCTGGTTATATGGTCAATCCCTGGTCCTATAACACCTAGAGTACTGTCTGGTTATATGGTCAATCCCTGGTCCTATAACACCTAGAGTACTGTCTGGTTATATGGTCAATCTCTGGTCCTATAACACCTAGAGTACTGTCTGGTTATATGGTCAATCCCTGGTCCTATAACACCTAGAGTACTGTCTGGTTATATGGTCAATCTCTGGTCCTATAACACCTAGAGTACTGTCTGGTTATATGGTCAATCCCTGGTCCTATAACACCTAGAGTACTGTCTGGTTATATGGTCAATCCCTGGTCCTATAACACCTAGAGTACTGTCTGGTTATATGGTCAATCCCTGGTCCTATAACACCTAGAGTACTGTCTGGTTATATGGTCAATCCCTGGTCCTATAACACCTAGAGTACTGTCTGGTTATATGGTCAATCCCTGGTCCTATAACACCTAGAGTACTGTCTGGTTATATGGTCAATCCCTGGTCCTATAACACCTAGAGTACTGTCTGGTTATATGGTCAATCCCTGGTCCTATAACACCTAGAGTACTGTCCAGTTATATGGTCAATCTCTGGTCCTATAACACCTAGAGTACTGTCTGGTTATATGGTCAATCCCTGGTCCTATAACACCTAGAGTACTGTCCAGTTATATGGTCAATCCCTGGTCCTATAACACCTAGAGTACTGTCTGGTTATATGGTCAATCCCTGGTCCTATAACACCTAGAGTACTGTCTGGTTATATGGTCAATCCCTGGTCCTATAACACCTAGAGTACTGTCTGGTTATATGGTCAATCCCTGGTCCTATAACACCTAGAGTACTGTCTGGTTATATGGTCAATCCCTGGTCCTATAACACCTAGAGTACTGTCTGGTTATATGGTCAATCCCTGGTCCTATAACACCTAGAGTACTGTCTGGTTATATGGTCAATCCCTGGTCCTATAACACCTAGAGTACTGTCCAGTTATATGGTCAATCTCTGGTCCTATAACACCTAGAGTACTGTCTGGTTATATGGTCAATCCCTGGTCCTATAACACCTAGAGTACTGTCCAGTTATATGGTCAATCCCTGGTCCTATAACACCTAGAGTACTGTCTGGTTATATGGTCAATCCCTGGTCCTATAACACCTAGAGTACTGTCTGGTTATATGGTCAATCCCTGGTCCTATAACACCTAGAGTACTGTCTGGTTATATGGTCAATCCCTGGTCCTATAACACCTAGAGTACTGTCTGGTTATATGGTCAATCTCTGGTCCTATAACACCTAGAGTACTGTCTGGTTATATGGTCAATCCCTGGTCCTATAACACCTAGAGTACTGTCCAGTTATATGGTCAATCCCTGGTCCTATAACACCTAGAGTACTGTCTGGTTATATGGTCAATCCCTGGTCCTATAACACCTAGAGTACTGTCTGGTTATATGGTCAATCCCTGGTCCTATAACACCTAGAGTACTGTCTGGTTATATGGTCAATCCCTGGTCCTATAACACCTAGAGTACTGTCTGGTTATATGGTCAATCCCTGGTCCTATAACACCTAGAGTACTGTCTGGTTATATGGTCAATCCCTGGTCCTATAACACCTAGAGTACTGTCTGGTTATATGGTCAATCCCTGGTCCTATAACACCTAGAGTACTGTCTGGTTATATGGTCAATCCCTGGTCCTATAACACCTAGAGTACTGTCTGGTTATATGGTCAATCCCTGGTCCTATAACACCTAGAGTACTGTCTGGTTATATGGTCAATCCCTGGTCCTATAACACCTAGAGTACTGTCTGGTTATATGGTCAATCTCTGGTCCTATAACACCTAGAGTACTGTCTGGTTATATGGTCAATCCCTGGTCCTATAACACCTAGAGTACTGTCTGGTTATATGGTCAATCCCTGGTCCTATAACACCTAGAGTACTGTCTGGTTATATGGTCAATCTCTGGTCCTATAACACCTAGAGTACTGTCTGGTTATATGGTCAATCCCTGGTCCTATAACACCTAGAGTACTGTCTGGTTATATGGTCAATCTCTGGTCCTATAACACCTAGAGTACTGTCTGGTTATATGGTCAATCCCTGGTCCTATAACACCTAGAGTACTGTCTGGTTATATGGTCAATCCCTGGTCCTATAACACCTAGAGTACTGTCCAGTTATATGGTCAATCCCTGGTCCTATAACACCTAGAGTACTGTCTGGTTATATGGTCAATCCCTGGTCCTATAACACCTAGAGTACTGTCCAGTTATATGGTCAATCCCTGGTCCTATAACACCTAGAGTACTGTCTGGTTATATGGTCAATCCCTGGTCCTATAACACCTAGAGTACTGTCTGGTTATATGATCAATCTCTGGTCCTATAACACCTAGAGTACTGTCTGGTTATATGATCAATCCCTGGTCCTATAACACCTAGAGTACTGTCTGGTTATATGATCAATCTCTGGTCCTATAACACCTAGAGTACTGTCTGGTTATATGATCAATCTCTGGTCCTATAACACCTAGAGTACTGTCTGGTTATATGATCAATCCCTGGTCCTATAACACCTAGAGTACTGTCTGGTTATATGGTCAATCTCTGGTCCTATAACACCTAGAGTACTGTCTGGTTATATGGTCAATCCCTGGTCCTATAACACCTAGAGTACTGTCTGGTTATATGGTCAATCCCTGGTCCTATAACACCTAGAGTACTGTCTGGTTATATGGTCAATCTCTGGTCCTATAACACCTAGAGTACTGTCTGGTTATATGGTCAATCCCTGGTCCTATAACACCTAGAGTACTGTCTGGTTATATGGTCAATCTCTGGTCCTATAACACCTAGAGTACTGTCTGGTTATATGGTCAATCCCTGGTCCTATAACACCTAGAGTACTGTCTGGTTATATGGTCAATCCCTGGTCCTATAACACCTAGAGTACTGTCCAGTTATATGGTCAATCCCTGGTCCTATAACACCTAGAGTACTGTCTGGTTATATGGTCAATCCCTGGTCCTATAACACCTAGAGTACTGTCCAGTTATATGGTCAATCCCTGGTCCTATAACACCTAGAGTACTGTCTGGTTATATGGTCAATCCCTGGTCCTATAACACCTAGAGTACTGTCTGGTTATATGGTCAATCCCTGGTCCTATAACACCTAGAGTACTGTCTGGTTATATGGTCAATCCCTGGTCCTATAACACCTAGAGTACTGTCTGGTTATATGGTCAATCCCTGGTCCTATAACACCTAGAGTACTGTCTGGTTATATGGTCAATCCCTGGTCCTATAACACCTAGAGTACTGTCTGGTTATATGATCAATCCCTGGTCCTATAACACCTAGAGTACTGTCTGGTTATATGGTCAATCCCTGGTCCTATAACACCTAGAGTACTGTCTGGTTATATGATCAATCCCTGGTCCTATAACACCTAGAGTACTGTCTGGTTATATGATCAATCTCTGGTCCTATAACACCTAGAGTACTGTCTGGTTATATGGTCAATCCCTGGTCCTATAACACCTAGAGTACTGTCTGGTTATATGGTCAATCCCTGGTCCTATAACACCTAGAGTACTGTCCAGTTATATGGTCAATCCCTGGTCCTATAACACCTAGAGTACTGTCCAGTTATATGGTCAATCCCTGGTCCTATAACACCTAGAGTACTGTCTGGTTATATGATCAATCCCTGGTCCTATAACACCTAGAGTACTGTCTGGTTATATGATCAATCCCTGGTCCTATAACACCTAGAGTACTGTCCAGTTATATGGTCAATCCCTGGTCCTATAACACCTAGAGTACTGTCCAGTTATATGGTCAATCCCTGGTCCTATAACACCTAGAGTACTGTCCAGTTATATGGTCAATCCCTGGTCCTATAACACCTAGAGTACTGTCTGGTTATATGATCAATCCCTGGTCCTATAACACCTAGAGTACTGTCTGGTTATATGGTCAATCCCTGGTCCTATAACACCTAGAGTACTGTCTGGTTATATGGTCAATCCCTGGTCCTATAACACCTAGAGTACTGTCTGGTTATATGGTCAATCCCTGGTCCTATAACACCTAGAGTACTGTCTGGTTATATGGTCAATCCCTGGTCCTATAACACCTAGAGTACTGTCTGGTTATATGGTCAATCCCTGGTCCTATAACACCTAGAGTACTGTCCAGTTATATGGTCAATCCCTGGTCCTATAACACCTAGAGTACTGTCTGGTTATATGGTCAATCTCTGGTCCTATAACACCTAGAGTACTGTCTGGTTATATGATCAATCCCTGGTCCTATAACACCTAGAGTACTGTCTGGTTATATGGTCAATCCCTGGTCCTATAACACCTAGAGTACTGTCTGGTTATATGGTCAATCCCTGGTCCTATAACACCTAGAGTACTGTCTGGTTATATGGTCAATCCCTGGTCCTATAACACCTAGAGTACTGTCTGGTTATATGGTCAATCCCTGGTCCTATAACACCTAGAGTACTGTCTGGTTATATGGTCAATCCCTGGTCCTATAACACCTAGAGTACTGTCTGGTTATATGGTCAATCCCTGGTCCTATAACACCTAGAGTACTGTCTGGTTATATGGTCAATCCCTGGTCCTATAACACCTAGAGTACTGTCTGGTTATATGGTCAATCCCTGGTCCTATAACACCTAGAGTACTGTCTGGTTATATGGTCAATCCCTGGTCCTATAACACCTAGAGTACTGTCTGGTTATATGATCATCTGCAGCAATGAAATATATATAAAAAAAATCTCAATCGTTCAATCAGATTAGCTGTGTGTTTGTTTGTGTTTGTCTCCGTATAAATATTATCCAAATGCGTCAGAATCTCTCACGGCTTCATGTTAAAAACGAATTACTATCCAGTCTTCTGATTTTCTTTAGGAATGTTGTATTTTTAAGGCCATTAAGTCTGGCTGCACAACCGATTGGCAAAACGTACTGCAAATTGAGAAATCATGTGATTATACTGAACAAAAAGAAGAAACTACACTATGAAACAAAGATAAAAGACATAAAGAATGATAGTAAAAAGCCTTGGAGAACCTTCAATGAAATTTTGGCAAAAAAAGCTAACTCAACTCCATCATTCATTGAATCAGATGGCTCATTCATTACAAAACCGACTGATATTGCCATCTACTTTAATACATGTTTAATTGGCAAGATGAGCTAATTTAGGCATGACATGCCAGCAACAAACGCTGACACTACATATCCAAGTATATCTCACCAAATGTTTAAAGACAATAATTGTAATTTTGAATTCCGTAAAGTGGGTGTAGAAGAGGTGAAACTATTATTGTTGCCTATCAACAACAAGCCACTTGGGTCTGACAACTTGGATGGAAAATTACTGAGCATAATAGTGGATGCTATTGCCACTCCTATTTTCCATATCTTCAATTTACGTCTCCTAGAAAGTGTGTGCTCTCAGGCCTGGAGGGAATTTCCACTACCTAAGAATAGTAAAGCCCCCTTTACTGGCTCAAATAGCCGACCAATCAGCCTGTTACCAACCCTTGGTAAAGTTTCGGAAAACATTGTGTTTGACCAGATGCAATGCTACTTACATTAAACAAATTGACAACAGACTTTCAGCAGGCTTATATGGAAGGGCATTCAACAAGCACAGCATTGACAAACATGACTGATGATTGGCTGAGAGAAATGGAAGATTACAAGGGCTGTTTTGTTAGGCTTCAGTGCTGCTTTTGATGTTATCGATGAACAGTAAACATTGACAAAAGTTCCAAAGGAATAGGGACATTTCAAATGTCATATTATGGCTATGTGCAAATAGTTAAAGTACAAAAGGGAAAATAAATAAACATTAATATACATAAAAAATCGTGGGTTTTCTTCACTGGTTACACTTTTCACGTGGCAACAGGTCACAAGTCTTGCAGCTGTGATGCACACTGTGGTATTTCACCCACTGTGGTATTTCACCCAAAAGATATGTACGTTTATCAAACTTGGATTTGTTTACAAATTCTTTGTGGGTCTGTGTACTCTCTCTGTGCCTGTCTGGGGAGGGGAGAGGGTAGCAGCCTAGCTGACAGAGAGAGGTCCTAGTTGGAGTACACTGCCAAGAGAGTGGGTGTCCAGCCTTTCAGACCTCCAGCACTGAACTGACTGCTCTCTCACAGCCAAGGTTACAATGCAGTAAGACACACATAGGGGTTTAAAAAAAAACATGTTTCAGATTGAAACACACACACACGCTTTAGCTTGCACACACAAACACACAGTTCAGAAAACCATGGTGTATGTTTGTTGAGGTGCCTTCCAGTTGAATAGGGAGTAATGAGCTTGTAGTGGAAGTGATTCTTTCCCTCTCATCCCTCTCTCCTCTTCTGTCTCTCTTCTCTCAGGACTCAGGTGTGGACCACATGACACCGGAGACTCACAGTCTCCCCCCCACCTCTTCTTTCTCTTTCCTCATACAACGTCCTCTCTCCTTTCCTCTCCTCTCCTCTCCTCTCCTCTCCCCTCCTCTCCTCTCCTCTCCTCTCCTCTCCTCTCCTCTCCTCTCCTTGAAATAAATTGATAAGAAGATGATTGTGGGAGCTATACTGTTAGATTTCAGAGCAGCCACTGATAGCATTGACTATAACCTGTCAACCTCTGCCATATTGTGGATTCAGAGCAATCCATCTAATATAACACACATGGTTTTCTTTAATGGAAGCTTCTCTAACGTTAAACATGTAAAGTGTGGTGTACCGCAGGGCAACTCTCTTGGCCCTCTACTCTTTTTACTAATGACCTGGCACTGGCATTAATCTACCCATGGTGTCCGATTTCAAGAATGCTTTACAGCGAAAGCACAACATATGATTATGTTAGATCACCGCCGAGTCAAAAAAACACACAGCCATTTTTCCAGCCAAAGATAGGAGTCACAAAAAAGCAGAAATATAGATAAAATTAATCACTAACCTTTGATGATCTTCATCAGATGACACTCATAGGACATCATGTTACACAATACATGTATGTTTTGTTCGATAATGGGCATATTTATATCCAAAAATCTCAATTTACATTGCCGCGTTACGTGCAGTATTGTTTTGATTCCAAATTGATTCTTTTAAATACTCACAATAAACATTGATAAAAGATACAAGTATTACGCATGGAACTTTAGATAGACTTCTCCGTAATACAACCGCTGTGTCAGATTTCAATCAAACTTTACGGAAAAAGCATAATCTGAGTACGGCGCTCAGAGCCCAATCGAGCCAGAGAAATATCCTCCATTTTGGAGTCAACAGAAGTTAGAAATAACACTATAAATATTCACTTACCTTTGATGACCTTCATCAGAGGGCACTCCCAGGAATCCCAGTTCGACAATAAATGACTGATTTTTTCCATAAAGTTCCATAAAGTCCATAATTTATGTCCAAATAGCCACTTGTTGTTAGCCTGTTCAGACCAGTAATTGATCTTCATGAGGCTTCGTCCAGACAAAAACTAAAAACGTTCCGTTACAGGTCGTAGAAACAAGTCAAACGATGTATGGAATCAATCTTTAGGATGTTTTTAACATAAAACATCAATAATGTTCCAACCGGAGAATTCCTATGTCTGAAGAAAAGCACTGGAACAAGAGCTAACTCTGTCGGGAGCGCGCGTCAGGAGCCTGAGCCACTCTGCCAGACCACTGACTAAAAGAGGTCTCACGTTTCTAAAGACGGTTGACATCTAGTGGAAGCCGTAGGAAGTGCAACTTGACTCCATAGACACTGTGTTTTCGGTAGACGAAGCTTTGAAAAACTACAAACCTCATATTTCCCACTTCCTGGTTGGATTTTTCTCAGGTTTTCACCTGGCATATTAGTTCTGTTATACGCACAGACATCATTCAAACAGTTTTAGAAACTTCAGAGTGTTTTCTATCCAATACTAATAATACTAGG
>NC_048583.1:61018753-61031253 GCF_013265735.2 Oncorhynchus mykiss | reverse complement strand
TTTATCTCTCCAGATAGAGGACAACGGAGAGACTGAGAGAGAAGGGACTTTCAATGTAAATAGCTATTAATTTTCATAGAAATATACAGTGTCTTGATTGAAAGAAGAGAGAAGAGAATATATGTTCTATATCTATGAAGGGAACAGACTGAGGATGAGAATATGTGGAGTCAGTGCAGCTATTGAAAAAGAGAGAGGGAAAAAGAGGGAATGAGAGATATAAATGAGTGATAAATGGAAAGAGATGGATAGAACAAAAAATATAATATAAATAAAATGAATGAGAGATAGAACAATGGAATGGAAAGAGAGTCAATAAGAGAGGAATAGAGAGACAGTGAGGATGGAGAGAATGAACAGGCGACTCACAGAGAGATCATGGTTCATACCCCCACCTACTGGTCAGAGCTGAGAACTACACCCAATCTGTCTGACGCCAGAGGTATTGGTAAGGAACTCACACATTTCCTTGACTGTTTAATATAGTCACCGGAGGATTTTCCGTGGCCTCATTTATAACCTTTTATAAAAATTCACACCACATTTCTGAAAAGTATACACATGTCAATTTTTGTTGTTGTTGAGAATACATAGATAGGCCTGCTCACTTTTCCCCCCGTTATGAATCAGACCTATCATTAAAACAAATTGTCGTTAGAACAAACCCCAGCCTGGGAAAAAAAAAAAAACATTCACCTTTAATGCACTGACAACAGTCATTAGTTCTCGCTAACTACAATTTTGTTGTTGTTGTGGTAACCCATTTCCCTTGGACCATTGCAGTACCCCACTTAAAACATGTCAGTGTTCAATACTTAAGGTAATAAAGTGAAATAATATGGGTGGTTATTTTTTTGAAGTTGTAAAACTTAACTGTTTTGTGTTTAATTAACTTTTTTTTTGACACTAAATTGCATGATGTTTTCTGAACTATATTGATTGAAGTTACTTGAACCTGAATATTTGTTGTTAGCGATCGTACAAATTAAATTATTAACCTTAATTACTCTTTTTTTTTCCCAAGTGTAAGTAGGAAGTAGTTCTGATTAGTAATTTTCAGTGGTCGAGTCTTAATTTGTAACATTGTTTTATGTATTTGACCATTTTCACAATTTTAACCCACCTTAACAGTCCTTGTTCTCTAGCAGTAACTGGAGGTAGAGATGTAACCAGTCCTTGTTGAACACAGTGCTCATTCCTCAAGCAGTAACTGGAGGTATAGGTGTAATCAGTCCTTGTTGAACACAGAGCTCATTCCTCAAACAGTAACTGGAGGTAGAGCTGTGACTAGTCATTGTTGAACACAGTTCTCATTCCTCGAACAGTAACTGGAGGTATAGGTGTAACCAGTCCTTGTTGAACACAGAGCTCATTCCTCGAACAGTAACTGGAGGTATAGGTGTAACCAGTCATTGTTGAACACAGAGCTCATTCCTCGAACAGTAACTGGAGGTATAGGTGTAACCAGTCATTGTTGAGCACAGAGCTCATTCCTCTAGCAGTAACCAGTCATTGTTTAGCACAGTGCTCATTCCTCTAGCAGTAACCAGTCATTGTTTAGCACAGTGCTCATTCCTCTAGCAGTAACCAGTCATTGTTGAGCACAGTGCTCATTCCTCTAGCAGTAACCAGTCATTGTTGAGCACAGTGCTCATTCCTCTAGCAGTAACCAGTCATTGTTGAGCACAGTGCTCATTCCTCTAGCAGTAACCAGTCATTGTTGAGCACAGTGCTCATTCCTCTAGCAGTAACCAGTCATTGTTGAGCACAGTGCTCATTCCTCTAGCAGTAATCAGTCATTGTTGAACATAGTGCTCATTCCTCGAGCAGTAACTGGAGGTATAGGTGTGATTAGTCATTGTTGAGCACAGTGCTCATTCCTCTAGCAGTAACTCGAGGTATAGGTGAGATGTGAGCATTGCAGGATGCTGCATTAGACACCTGTCATTAAAGAGTGGTGCTCATGACGTTGTTGATGGTAGGAATTT
The DNA here is from genome assembly GCF_013265735.2 of Oncorhynchus mykiss. Lineage (NCBI taxonomy): Eukaryota > Metazoa > Chordata > Actinopteri > Salmoniformes > Salmonidae > Oncorhynchus > Oncorhynchus mykiss. Next base: position 61,029,265 of record NC_048583.1, on the reverse strand, counting down.
CTTGTCTCAGTATTGAATATAAATTGATTCTATATTCAAAACAATTTAAAAGCACACCATTCAATACGATAGCCTACCCATACTGTCAAATATGTTAAACGTGCTACTGATGCCATAATGACGCGGGGACTGCATTCAGTCTGGATCGCTAAAGGGTGACTGATTCCGCTCTAGAAATGCAAAGGAAACGTTCGATGGAGCTGACATACGCAATGTTTACTGTGATTGCAGTATGACCCCCCCCCCCCCCCCCCGGGGTCATTGCCTTTAAATTTCAATCATGCTGTAAACGCTTAATTTTTCTGCAAACATGGGTAGTTGAGCAGTAATTGATGCTGTGTTTGGTAAAAAGACGGTCAGTTTCTAAAAGGAGAAAACAGATGGAAACTATGTTTCGCATTGACATCCCCCCCAACCCCCCCAACCCCCTTTCCCCCCAACCCCCCTTTCCCTCCCCAACCCCTTTAACCCAACCCCCCTTTCCCCCCAACCATCTTTAACCCAACCCCCCTTTCCCCCCAACCCCTTTAACCCAAACCCCCTTTCACCCCAACCCCCCTTTCCCCCCCAACCCCCATTTCCCCCCCAACCCCTTTAACCCAACCCCCCTTTCCCCCCCAACCCCCATTTCCCCCCCAACCCAACCCCCCTTTCCCCCCAATCCCCTTTAACCCAACCCCCCTTTCCCCCCCAACCCCCTTTAACCCAACCCCCCTTTCCCCCCAAACCCCATTTCACCCCAAACCCCTTTAACCCAACCTCCCTTTCCCCCCAACCCCCCTTTCCCCCCAACCCCCCTTTCCCCCCAACCATCTTTAACCCAACCCCCCTTTCCCCCCAACCCCTTTAACCCAAACCCCCTTTCACCCCAACCCCCCTTTCCCCCCCAACCCCCTTTAACCCAACCCCCCTTTCCCCCCCAACCCCCCTTTCCCCCCCAACCCCCATTTCCCCCCCAACCCAACCCCCCTTTCCCCCCAATCCCCTTTAACCCAACCCCCCTTTCCCCCCCAACCCCCTTTAACCCAACCCCCCTTTCCCCCCAACCCCCCTTTCCCCCCAACCCCCCTTTCCCCCCAACCCCCCTTTCCCCCCAACCATCTTTAACCCAACCCCCCTTTCCCCCCAACCCCTTTAACCCAAACCCCCTTTCACCCCAACCCCCCTTTCCCCCCCAACCCCCATTTCCCCCCCAACCCCTTTAACCCAACCCCCCTTTCCCCCCCAACCCCCATTTCCCCCCCATTCCCCCCAATCCCCTTTAACCCAACCCCCCTTTCCCCCCCAACCCCCTTTAACCCAACCCCCCTTTCCCCCCAAACCCCATTTCACCCCAAACCCCTTTAACCCAACCTCCCTTTCCCCCCAACCCCCCTTTTCCCCCCTTTTCCCCCCAGCCCCTCTTTCCCCCCCAATCCCCCTTTTCCCCCCCAACCCCCTCCCCCCTCCCCAATGGACTGCCCATGAATTCTGAAACAATTCCGTTAGGCTACTAACGTACCTAGGACCTACTTCAATGTTAAAGATGAACTGTTCACCTGTTAAATTCAACTGTATATTATAAATCACACCACCTATTGGATTGCAAAACTTGAAATACATATAGCTAATCTCTTGATGAGAGATGCCTATCAGAGATGCCTATCAGAGATGCCTATGGGAGATGCCTATCAGAGATGCCTATGAGAGATGCCTATCAGAGAGGCCTATCAGAGAGGCCTATCAGAGATGCCTATCAGAGATGCCTATCAGAGATGCCTATCAGAGATGCCTATCAGAGATGACTATGAGAGATGCCTATCAGAGATGCCTATCAGAGATGCCTATGAGAGATGCCTATCAGAGATGCCTATCAGAGATGCCTATCAGAGATGCCTATCAGAGATGCCTATCAGAGATGCCTATCAGAGATGCCTATGAGAGATGCCTATCAGAGAGGCCTATCAGAGAGGCCTATCAGAGATGCCTATCAGAGATGCCTATCAGAGATGCCTATCAGAGATGCCTATCAGAGATGACTATGAGAGATGCCTATCAGAGATGCCTATCAGAGATGCCTATGAGAGATGCCTATCAGAGATGCCTATCAGAGATGCCTATCAGAGATGCCTATCAGAGATGCCTATGAGAGATGCCTATCAGAGAGGCCTATCAGAGATGCCTACCAGAGATGCCTATGAGAGATGCCTATGAGAGATGCCTATGAGAGATACCTATGGCCATGTGTTGTATGGCTCGGGAATATCAACCATCACAGCCAAAAGAAATGGGAGAAATGTATTCTGTAACGGTTATGAAAATAAAATAAACAGAAATAAGACCTGTCTAATTATTTTAGAGGTAAAACAAAAAGAAGAAAAAAAATATATATATATTTGTTGCTCTTCTCACTAACGGCAAAGGGCTACATTCCTGTTAATACGTTTTCCTATTTTTTTTTTTTTACATTTTTTTTATGAGTAAACTTTTCATCATATCCTCCATTTGCACAGAATAATTACTTGCCAGTTTTCAATACAACATTTCAGCCACTAGCAGATGTGTGTAAGCAAACGGTCTGAAGACTGCAGGGATTTACACGTTTTAAATAAATGCCAACTTTTGCGTGAAAACTGGCGCACATTGTGGCGTGCATTAAGAATGTACACACCGTTTTCAAATGAGGCCCCTGGATGTTTGACTAAGTTATTTTGCAACTTTTTTTTCCATTGTGAATTTTCTAAAAGTGTTACTTGTATTATACAAGGCGCTAGTGTTTATATTTAGGGGGCAGGAGCTCTGCTACACCTTTTATCTAATATTCTATAAGAGGGGCAGGAACTCTGCTACACCTTTTATCTAATATTCTATAAGAGGGGCAGGAACTCTGCTACACCTTTTATCTAATATTCTATAAGAGGGGCAGGAGCTCTGCTATACCTTTTATCTAATATTCTATAAGAGGGGCAGGAACTCTGCTACACCTTTTATCTAATATTCTATAAGAGGGGCAGGAGCTCTGCTACACCTTTTATCTAATATTCTATAAGAGGGGCAGGAGCTCTGCTATACCTTTTATCTAATATTCTATAAGAGGGGCAGGAACTCTGCTACACCTTTTATCTAATATTCTATAAGAGGGGCAGGAGCTCTGCTATACCTTTTATCTAATATTCTATAAGAGGGGCAGGAACTCTGCTACACCTTTTATCTAATATTCTATAAGAGGGGCAGGAGCTCTGCTATACCTTTTATCTAATATTCTATAAGAGGGGCAGGAACTCTGCTACACCTTTTATCTAATATTCTATAAGAGGGGCAGGAGCTCTGCTACACCTTTTATCTAATATTCTATAAGAGGGGCAGGAGCTCTGCTATACCTTTTATCTAATATTCTATAAGAGGGGCAGGAACTCTGCGATACCTTTTATCTAATATTCTATAAGAGGGGCAGGAACTCTGCTATACCTTTCATCTAATATTCTATAAGAGGGGCAGGAACTCTGCTATACCTTTCATCTAATATTCTATAAGAGGGGCAGGAACTCTGCTATACCTTTCATCTAATATTCTATAAGAGGTGCTATACCTTTTATCTAATATTCTATAAGAGGTGCAGGAACTCTGCTACACCTTTCATCTAATATTCTATAAGAGGGGAAGGAACTCTGCTATACCTTTTATCTAATATTCTATAAGAGGTGCAGGAACTCTGCTACACCTTTCATCTAATATTCTATAAGAGGGGCAGGAGCTCTGCTATACCTTTCATCTAATATTCTATAAGAGGAGCAGGAACTTAGTTCCAGTAAGCTCCTGACCAAGTCAACCACTACTAGCACGCTATCAGTTTGGTGCTGGATGGTTGTGATGCTGCCACTTGCCTTGGCCGCTTTGTGAGAGATTACAACGGGGCTCGCCTGGTTAGATAAAGGAACAATAGTAACACTGTCTACATACTACAGTGTGTGTATATGTGTGTGTCAGTAGGTGATAGATGACGTGTGTGTGTGTGTGTGTGTGTGTGTGTGTGTGTGTGTGTGTGTGTGTGTGTGTGTGTGTGTGTGTGTGTGTGTGTGTGTGTGTATTAAATAGCTCTCCTGTTTCATAAACACTGTTAAAACCAATATTAACACGGCAATGATATTTCAATTTCCATTCCATTCGGCCATTTATTTATTTTTACTCATTAAAATGGTTGGTTCTGGAACATCTGCAAATCAATTAGATAATGTTGATGTCAGAGGACATGCTACAAACAAACAAACAAACAAACAATTCTTGATTTCACACTTTTAGGGAACATTTTGGAGTGCTAATCAGTGTTGGTACAACAAGGGTAGCCAAACTGTAGCCTAAACACCATCCTGGTAGATAGAGAGATGGAGGAGGAAGAGACATAAATGTTAAAGGTAAAGGATAGAGGTAGAGAAGAAGAATTTGAAAGGGAGTGAAAGAGAACTTGAAATTGACATTGAACGTGACTACTGAGTATGTCCAACCTACAATAATCTAAAATTACACACAGAATTTTAATATTAATTCCTTTGATTTACCATTACTAGATGCAATAGAATGTCAATAGGTATATATCATCAATGTTTGGGCTTGTTTTTCTAATTCATTGCAAAGCTGCTTCGGTAAAAATATAAATTAATGTTATTCGAAAAGTCACGTGATCTAAGTAAAATAAATAGTTCAATATAATTACAGTATGGGGGGGGGGAGGGGGGATTAAAATTAAGAAATAATATTTCAAACGATTGATTAGAAAATCATATAATTGAATGCTGTTTTGTGCTATTATATTATGGAATTATAGATAATATACACACCAATAAAATAGAAAATCAGAATTCAAAATGTCTAATGACTTTAAACTGGATCCCAGCGTTAGAATGCAGCACGCTGTCTGATTACGTGCCAAAGCCAATTAATTACTTAATCGTTAAAGTTCATTATTAATTAAGAACATTACAATCAGGTCTTCTGGGCAACATAAGCCAGACCTGTCACTCGTACAGAAAACAAATTATCCAGAAAAATAGACCTTAACTAAAGAGCTTGTCGCTGAACATGTCTCACATGGTCTATATGGTCTATGTAGTCTATATGGTCTATATAGTCAATGTGGTCTATATGGTCTATGTAGTCTATGTAGTCTATATGGTCTATGTAGTCTATATGGTCTATATAGTCAATGTGGTCTATATGGTCTATGTAGTCTATGTAGTCTATATGGTCTATGTAGTCTATATGGTCTATATAGTCAATGTGGTCTATATGGTCTATGTAGTCTATGTAGTCTATATGATCTATGTAGTCTATATGGTCTATGTAGTCTATATGGTCTATGTAGTCTATGTAGTCTATATGGTCTATGCGGTCTATGTAGTCTATGTAGTCTATATGGTCTATGTGGTCTATGTAGTGTATATGGTCTACATGGTCTATGTAGTCTATGTAGTTTATATGGTCTATGTAGTCTATATGGTCTATGTAGTCTATGTAGTCTATGCAGTCTATATGGTCTATGTTGTCAATGTAGTCTATGTGGTCTACACGGTCTATGTAGTCTATATGGTATATGTAGTCTATGTGGTCTACATGGTCTATGTAGTCTATGTAGTCTATATGGTCTATGTAGTCTATATGGTCTATGTAGTCTATGTAGTCTATGTAGTCTATATGGTCTATGTAGTCTATGTAGTCTATGTGGTCTACATGGTCTATGTAGTCTATATGGTCTATGTAGTCTATATGGTCTATGTAGTCTGTATGGTCTATATGGTCTATATGGTCTATGTAGTCTATATGGTCTATGTAGTCTATATGGTCTATGTAGTCTATGTAGTCTATGTAGTCTATGTAGTCTATGTAGTCTATATGGTCTACATGGTCTATGTAGTCTATATGGTTTATGTAGTCTATATGGTCTATGTAGTCTATGTAGTCTATATGGTCTATGTAGTCTATATGGTCTATGTGGTCTATGTAGTCTATATGATCTATGTAGTCTATGTAGTCTATGTAGTCTATATGATCTATGTAGTCTATGTGGTATATGTAGTCTATGTGGTCTATGTAGTCTATATGATCTATGTGGTCTATGTAGTCTATATGGTCTATGTAGTCTATATGGTCTATGTAGTCTATGTGATCTATGTGGTCTATATGGTCTATGTAGTCTATATGGTCTATGTAGTCTATATGATCTATGTACTCTATATGATCTATATGGTCTATATGGTCTATGTAGTCTATGTAGTCTATGTAGTCTATATGGTCTATGTAGTCTATGTAGTCTATGTAGTCTATATGGTCTACATGGTCTATGTAGTCTACATGGTCTATGTAGTCTATATGGTCTATGTAGTCTATGTAGTCTATGTGGTCTATATGGTCTATGTAGTCTATGTGGTCTATGTAGTCTATATGGTCTATGTGGTCTATATGGTCTATGTAGTCTATATGATCTATGTAGTCTATATGGTCTATGTAGTCTATGTGGTCTATGTAGTCTATATAGTCTATGTGGTCTATGTGCTCTATATGGTCTATGTAGTCTATGTAGTCTATATGGTCTACATGGTCTATATGGTCTATGTAGTCCACAATATTTACAAGAGAGTTTTCATCTATAGTGAATTTGTAGTAGTATTTGGTAAAATAACATGTTATGGAAGAACAGCTCATATAAAGCACAGAGAAATTACAGTCCATCACTACTTTAAGACGTGAAGTTCAGTCATTTTTTTGCGACTGTATTGCAGTCGTAAAACACATCAAGTGCTATGATGAAGTGCTCATGAGGACCGCCACAGGACAGGAAGACCCAGAGTCACCTCTGCTGCAGAGGATAAGTTCCTTAGAGTTACCTGGCTCTCATGAGGACCGCCACAGGAAAGGAAGACACAGAGTTACCTCTGCTGCAGAGGATAAGTTTCTTAGAGTTACCAGTCTCTCATGAGGACCGCCACAGGAAAGGAAGACACAGAGTTACCTCTGCTGCAGAGGATAAGTTCCTTAGAGTTACCAGTCTCTCATGAGGACCGCCACAGGAAAGGAAGACACAGAGTCACCTTGTCACGCCTTGGTCTTAGTATTTTGTGTTTTCTTTATTATTTTGGTCAGGCCAGGGTGTGACATGGGTTATTTATGTGGTGTGTTTTGTCTTGGGGTTTTTGTAGGTTATGGGATTGTGGTATAGTAGAGTTGTCTAGGTAAGTCTATGGTTGCCTAGAGTGGTTCTCAATCAGAGGCAGGTGTTTATCGTTGTCTCTGATTGGTAACCATATTTAGGCAGCCATATTCTTTGAGTGTTTCGTGGGTTATTGTTCCTGTCTCTGTGTTTGTTTGCACCAGATAGGGCTGTTTCGGTTTTCACGTTACATTTATTGTTTTGTATTGTTCGTTATTATCTTTATTAAAGATGTATCGAGATAACCACGCTGCATTTTGGTCCTCCTCTCCTTCACCGGAAGAACACCTTAACACACCTCTGCTGCAGAGTTCATTGGAGTTTAACTGCAGCCCAAATAAATGCATCACAGAGTTAAAGTAACAGACACATCTCAATATCAGCTGTTCAAAAGAGACTGGGTGAATCAGGCCTTCGTGGTCAAATTGCTGCAAAGAATCTAGTACTAAAGGACACCAATCATAGGAAGAGACTTGCTTGGGCCAAGAAACACGAGCAATGGATATTAGACCGGTGGAAATCTGCCCTTGAGATTTTTGGTTCCACGCAGAGTAGGAGAACAGATGATCTCTGTGTGTGTGGTTCCCACTGTAAAGCATGGAGGAGGAGGTGTTATGGTGTTGGCTGCTTTGCTGGTGACACTGTCTGTGAGTTATTTAGAATTCAAGGCACACTTAACCAGCATGGCTACCACAGCATTCTGCAGTGTTACGTCATTGCATCTGGTTTGCTCTATCATTTGTTTTTCAACAGGGCAATGATCCAACACACCACCAGGCTGTGTAAAGGCTATTTGACCAAGTAGAGAGTGGTGGAGTGCTGCATCAGATGACCTGGCCTCCACAATCACCTGACCTCAACCCAATTGAGATGGTTTGGGGTGAGTTGTACCGCAAATTGAAGGAAAAGCATCTCAGCATATGTGAGAACTCCTTCAAGACTGTTGGAAAAGCATTCCAGGGGAAGTTGTTTGAGAGAACGCCAAGATTGTGCAAAGCTGTCATCAAGGCAATAAAATATAAAATAAAATATATTTGATTTGTTTAAGACTTTTTGGTTACTACATAACTCCGTATTTCATAGTTTTTATGTCTTCACTATTATTCCACAATGTAGAAAATAGTAAAAATAAAGAAAAACCCTTGAATGAGTAGGTGTGTCCAAACTTTTGACTGGTACTGCGTGTAAATAAGGTATTTACCTTCTTTATTTGCAATACATTTGCAAACATTTCTAGAAACCTGTTTTTGTTTTGTCGTTATGGCGTATTGTGATGTCATTATGGGGTATTGTGATGTCATTGTGGGGTATTGTGATGTCATTGTGGGGTATTGTGATGTCATTATGGAGTATTGTGTGGTGATTGATGAGGAACGTTTTTTGTTTATTTACATTTTTGAACAAGACTGTAACGTAACAAAATGTGGAATAAGTCAAGGGGTCTGAATATTTTGTCTATTGTCTATTTACCACCACAAACGGACTAAGACTCAACAAGCAAAAAAAAAGAAAAATCCCAACGGCGACTTCAATAAAGGGAAATTGAAATCCTTTTAACGTAATTTCTTCCAGTAGAAAAAAAACCTCTAAATCACCTTTATTTCACACACAGAGACGCGTACATAGCTTTCAAAAATTAGACACATTTGACCATAACGTTATCCCCCTGATTCCTGCTTAGAAAATATCATGTTAAAACTCTTCCTCTGGAACTCGACGTTGTCAGTCTACTAACCACCGAACAACCCAAACTACACACACCTGGCAACCATCACCTGCTCCCCATCATTACACACCTGGCAACCATCACCTGCTCCTCATTGTTACAAACACCTGGCAACCATCACCTGCTCCCCATCGTTATACACATCTGGCAACCATCACCTGCTCCCCATTGTTACACACACCTGGCAACCATCACCTGCTCCCCATCGTTACACACATCTGGCAACCATCACCTGCTCCCCATAGTTACACACACCTGGCAACCATCACCTGCTCCTCATCGTTACACACACCTGGCAACCATCACCTGCTCCCCATCGTTACACACACCTGGCAACCATCACCTGCTCCTCATCGTTATACACACCTGGATTTCATCATCACTACTCCCCCTTTATTTAGTCCTCTGTAGTATCAGTCATTAGTATTGGTTTTCTCTCAGGTTTACACCAAAAATGTGTAAAATTTAGCACGCAGCCATGCAATCTCCATAGACAAACACTGACAGTAGAATGGCCTTACTGAAGAGCTCAGTGACTTTCAACGTGGACCCGTTTTAGGATGCCACCTTTACACCAAGTCAGGTTGCCCTGCTAGAGCTGCCCTGCTAGAGCTGCCCTGCTAGAGCTGCCTTGCTAGAGCAGCCCTGCTAGAGCTGCCCTGCTAGAGCTGCCCTGCTAGAGCTGCCCTGCTCAATTGTAAATGCAAATGTGAAGTGGAAATGTCTAGGAGCAACAACGACTCCACCACAAAGTGGTAGGCCACAAAATCTCACAGAATGGGACTGCCGAGTGCTGGTGCGCGTAGTGCGTAAAAATTGTCTTTCCTCAGTTGCAACACTCACTACCGAGTTCCAAACTGCCTCTGGAAGCAACGTCAGCACAAGAACTGTTCGCCAGGAGCTTCATGAAATGGGTTTCCATAGCCGAGCAGCCGCAGGTCTCTCCAGAGGGTGGTACCGTCTACCTAACGCATCACCGGGGGTCCACTGCCGCCCGTCCAGGACATCTACAGCACCCGTCATCAAGGACAACAACCACCCGAGCCACTGCCTGTTCGCCCCGTTATCATCAAAAAGGCGAGGTCAGTACAGGTGCATCAAAGCTGGGACCGAGAGACTGAAAAACAGCTTCTATGTCAAGGCCATCAGAATAGCCGGCTAACACCTGGTTACTCAACCCTGCACCTTCGAGGCTGCTGCCCTATATACATGGAATCACTGGTCACTTTAATAATGGAACACAAGCCACTTTAAATAACATTTACATACTACTTTACTAATTTCATATACTGTATACTGTATTCTATTCTACTATATTTTTAAATTTAAATAAACTTTTAAATAGCCATCTCCAGCCAGCTACCACCCAGTTACTCAACCCTGCACCTTAGAGGCTGCTGCCCTCTATACATGGAATCACTGGTCACTTTAATAATGTTTACATGCTCTCTTACTCATTTCAAATGCATATACTGTATTCTATTCTACTGTATGTTAGTCAATGCCTCTCTGACGTTGACGTTGTTCATCCTAATATTTATATATTTCTTATCTCCATTGTTCTACTTTTAGATTTGTGGTGTTGTTGTGAAATGTTAGATACTAC
>NC_048583.1:60928753-61013753 GCF_013265735.2 Oncorhynchus mykiss | reverse complement strand
AGAGACAGAGAGAGACGAAGAGAGGGTACTTCATTCACGATCTAAAAAATGGAGGACAAATTAAGAACCAAATTGGGTTTGTTTTCAAATTCTTTGTTAATCTGTGTAATCTGAGGGAAATATGTGTCTCTAATATGGTCATACATTTGGCAGGAGGTTAGGAAGTGCAGCTCAGTTTCCACCTCATTTTGTGGGCAGTGAGCACATAGCCTGTCTTCTCTTGAGAGCCATGTCTGCCTACGGCGGCCTTTCTCAATAGCAAGGCTATGCTCACTGAGTCTGTATATGGTCAAAGCTTTCCTTAAGTTTGGGTCAGTCACAGTGATCAGGTATTCTGCCATTGTGTACTCTCTGTTTAGGGCCAAATAGCAGTCTAGTTTGCTCTGTTTTTTTGTTAATTCTTTCCAATGTGTCAAGTTCCAATCTCTCTCTCTGTCTCTCTTTGTTGTTGTCGTGTTGTCTAAGGCGTTAAGAGGTTGGAGGGGTGTGAGAGACCTTCCTAACCCTCACCCCTCCTGTTGAGGCGGAAGCAGCACAGAGTGGCAGAATCACACACACACACACACACACACACACACACACACAGAGAGAGAGAGACAGGGATGTTGTTCTACTTGCACGAATGCACACATCATCATATTTAGCTTGCGTTGATTGGACTAAATTGTTTATGGTATCTTTTAGTACTGTATTAGACAAAGCAGAGGGGATTTGATGATGTTGAAATGTTGAAGTTGAAATGATGCTGGAATAGTGAATGCAGCTCCTGGTTTCTATGTGACTCTCTGTGATTCTAAATCAATAGTTGTTCAGTAGTCGAAAATGTCAGAAACATTAACTTGACTCTAGGTCATGTATCTGTTTGTAAATCAAATCAAATCAAACTTACTAGGTCATGTAACTGTTTGTAAATCAAATCAAATCAAACTTACTTGGTCATGTAACTGATTGTAACATATAATATGCTTTGTGGAATTCACCAGAAAAGAGGCTGCTCTCTGGTTTGGTCATCGCCACCACTACTGTTCCTCTTCCATCCCAACCACTACTGTTCCTCTTCCATCCCCACCACTACTGTTCCTCTTCCACCCCCACCACTACTGTTCCTCTTCCATCCCCACCACTACTGTTCCTCTTCCATCCCCACCACTACTGTTCCTCTTCCACCCCCACCACTACTGTTCCTCTTCCATCCCCACCACTACTGTTCCTCTCCTCTTCCATCCCCACCACTACTGTTCCTCTCCTCTTCCATCCCCACCACTACTGTTCCTCTCCCCTTCCACCCCCACCACTACTGTTCCTCTCCCCTTCCACCCCCACCACTACTGTTCCTCTCCCCTTCCACCACCACCACCACTGTTCCTCTCCTCTTCCATCCCCACCACTACTGTTCCTCTCCTCTTCCATCCCCACCACTACTGTTCCTCTTCCATCCCCACCACTACTGTTCCTCTCCTCTTCCATCCCCACCACTACTGTTCCTCTCCTCTTCCACCCCCACCACTACTGTTCCTCTCCTCTTCCACCACCACCACTACTGTTCCTCTCCTCTTCCATCCCCACCACTACTGTTCCTCTTCCACCCCCACCACTACTGTTCCTCTTCCACCCCCACCACTACTGTTCCTCCCCTCTTCCATCCCCACCACTACTGTTCCTCTCCTCTTCCATCCCCACCACTACTGTTCCTCTTCCATCCCCAACACTACTGTTCCTCTCCTCTTCCACCCCCACCACTACTGATCCTCTTCCATCCCCACCATTTCTGTTCCTCTCCTCTTCCATCCCCACCACTACTGTTCCTCTCCTCTTCCATCCCCACCACTACTGTTCCTCCCCTCTTCCATCCCCGCCACTACTGTTCCTCCCCTCTTCCATCCCCGCCACTACTGTTCCGCTTCCATCCCCACCACTACTGTTCCTCTCCTCTTCCATCTCCACCACTACTGTTCCTCTCCTCTTCCATCCCCACCACTACTGTTCCTCTTCCACCCCCACCACTACTGTTCCTCTTCCATCCCCACCACTACTGTTCCTCTCCTCTTCCATCCCCACCACTACTGTTCCTCTCCTCTTCCATCCCCACCACTACTGTTCCTCTCCCCTTCCACCCCCACCACTACTGTTCCTCTCCCCTTCCACCCCCACCACTACTGTTCCTCTCCCCTTCCACCACCACCACCACTGTTCCTCTCCTCTTCCATCCCCACCACTACTGTTCCTCTCCTCTTCCATCCCCACCACTACTGTTCCTCTTCCATCCCCACCACTACTGTTCCTCTCCTCTTCCATCCCCACCACTACTGTTCCTCTCCTCTTCCACCCCCACCACTACTGTTCCTCTCCTCTTCCACCACCACCACTACTGTTCCTCTCCTCTTCCATCCCCACCACTACTGTTCCTCTTCCACCCCCACCACTACTGTTCCTCTTCCACCCCCACCACTACTGTTCCTCCCCTCTTCCATCCCCACCACTACTGTTCCTCTCCTCTTCCATCCCCACCACTACTGTTCCTCTTCCATCCCCAACACTACTGTTCCTCTCCTCTTCCACCCCCACCACTACTGATCCTCTTCCATCCCCACCATTTCTGTTCCTCTCCTCTTCCATCCCCACCACTACTGTTCCTCTCCTCTTCCATCCCCACCACTACTGTTCCTCCCCTCTTCCATCCCCGCCACTACTGTTCCTCTCCTCTTCCATCCCCGCCACTACTGTTCCTCCCCTCTTCCATCCCCGCCACTACTGTTCCGCTTCCATCCCCACCACTACTGTTCCTCTCCTCTTCCATCTCCACCACTACTGTTCCTCTCCTCTTCCATCCCCACCACTACTGTTCCTCTTCCATCCCCACCACTACTGTTCCTCTTCCATCCCCACCACTACTGTTCCTCTCCTCTTCCATCCCCACCACTACTGTTCCTCTCCTCTTCGATCCCCAGCACTACTGTTCCTCTCCTCTTCCATCCCTACCACTACTGTTCCTCTTCCATCCCCACCACTACTGTTCCTCTTCCATCCCCACCACTACTGTTCTTCTCCTCTACCATCCCCAACACTATTGTTCCTCTCCTCTTCCATCCCCAACACTATTGTTCCTCTCCTCTTCCATCCCCACCACTACTGTTCCTCTTCCATCCCCACCACTACTGTTCCTCTCCTCTTCCATCCCCACCACTACTGTTCCTCTCCTCTTCGATCCCCACCACTACTGTTCTTCTCCTCTTCCATCCCCACCACTACTGTTCCTCTTCCATCCCCACCACTACTGTTCCTCTCCTCTTCGATCCCCACCACTACTGTTCTTCTCCTCTTCCATCCCCACCACTACTGTTCCTCTTCCATCCCCACCACTACTGTTCCTCTCCTCTTCAGTCCCCACCACTACTGTTCCTCTTCCACCCCCACCACTACTGTTCCTCTCCTCTTCCATCCCCACCACTACTGTTCCTCTTCCATCCCCACCACTACTGTTCCTCTTCCACCCCAACACTACTGTTCCTCTTCCATCCCCACCACTACTGTTCCTCTTCCATCCCCACCACTACTGTTCCTCTTCCATCCCCACCACTACTGTTCCTCTACCCTTCCATCCCCACCACTACTGTCCCTCTTCCATCCCCACCACTACTGTTCCTCTCCTCTTCCATCCCCACCACTACTGTCCCTCTTCCATCCCCACCACTACTGTTCCTCTCCTCTTCCATCCCCACCACTACTGTTCCTCTCCTCTTCGATCCCCACCACTACTGTTCTTCTCCTCTTCCATCCCCACCACTACTGTTCCTCTTCCATCCCCACCACTACTGTTCCTCTCCTCTTCCATCCCCACCACTACTGTTCCTCTTCCATCCCCACCACTACTGTTCCTCTCCTCTTCAGTCCCCACCACTACTGTTCCTCTTCCACCCCCACCACTACTGTTCCTCTCCTCTTCCATCCCCACCACTACTGTTCCTCTCCTCTTACATCCCCACCACTACTGTTCCTCTCCTCTTCCATCCCCACCACTAGTGTTCCTCTTCAACCCCCACCACTACTGTTCCTCTCCTCTTCCATCTCCACCACTACTGTTCCTCTCCTCTTCCATCCCCACCACTACTGTTCCTCTCCTCTTCCATCCCCACCACTACTGTTCCTCTCCTCTTCCATCCCCACCACTACTGTTCCTCTCCTCTTCCACCCCCACCACTACTGTTCCTCTCATCTTCCATCCCCACCTCTACTGTTCCTCTCCTCTTCCATCCCCACCACTACTGTTCATCTCCTCTTACATCCCCACCACTACTGTTCCTCTTCCATCCCCAACACTACTGTTCCTCTCCTCTTCCATCCCCAACACTACTGTCCCTCTTCCATCCCCACCACTACTGTTCCTCTTCCATTCCCACCACTACTGTTCCTCTTCCATCCCCACCACTACTGTTCCTCTCCTCTTCCACCCCCACCACTACTGTTCCTCTCCTCTTCCACCCCCACCACTACTGTTCCTCTCCGCTTCCATCCCCACCACTACTGATCCTCTTCCATCCCCACCACTACTGTTCCTCTCCTCTTCCATCCCCACCACTACTGTTCCTCTACCCTTCCATTCCCACCACTACTGTTCCTCTTCCATCCCCACCACTACTGTTCCTCTCCTCTTCCATTCCCACCACTACTGTTCCTCTCCTCTTCCATCCCCACCACTACTGTTCCTCTCCTCTTCCACCCCCACCACTACTGTTCCTCTCCTCTTCCACCCCCACCACTACTGTTCCTCTCCTCTTCCATCCCCACCACTACTGATCCTCTTCCATCCCCACCACTACTGTTCCTCTCCTCTTCCACCCCCACCACTACTGTTCCTCTCCTCTTCCATCCCCAACACTACTGTCCCTCTTCCATCCCCACCACTACTGTTCATCTTCCATCCCCACCACTACTGTTCCTCTCCTCTTCCATCCCCAACACTACTGTTCCTCTTCCATCCCCACCACTACTGTTCCTCTTCCATCCCCACCACTACTGTTCCTCTTCCATCCCCACCACTACAGTTCCTCTCCTCTTCCATCCCCACCGCTACTGTTCCTCTTCCACCCCAACTACTACTGTTCCTCTTCCATCCCCACCACTACTGTTCCTCTTCCATTCCCACCACTACTGTTCCTCTTCCACCCCAACACTACTGTTCCTCTTCCATCCCCACCACTACTGTTCCTCTTCCATCCCCACCACTACTGTTCCTCTTCCATCCCCACCACTACTGTTCCTCTCCTCTTCCATCCCCACCACTACTGTTCCTCTCCTCTTCCATCCCCACCACTACTGATCCTCTTCCATCCCCACCACTACTGTTCCTCTCCTCTTCCATCCCCACCACTACTGTTCCTCTTCCATCCCCACCACTACTGTTCCTCTTCTCTTCCATCCCCACCACTACTGTTCCTCTCCTCTTCCATCCCCACCACTACTGTTCCTCTCCTCTTCCATCCCCACCACTACTGTTCCTCTCCTCTTCCACCCCCACCACTACTGTTCCTCTCCTCTTCCATCCCCACCACTACTGTTCCTATCCTCTTCCATCCCCACCACTACTGTTCCTCTTCTCTTCCATCCCGACCACTACTGTTCTTCTCCTCTTCCATCCCCACCACTACTGTTCCTCTCCTCTTCCATCCCCACCACTACTGTTCCTCTTTTCTTCCATCCCTACCACTACTGTTCTTCTCCTCTACCATCCCCAACACTACTGTTCCTCTCCTCTTCCATCCCCACCACTACTGTTCCTCTTCCATCCCCACCACTACTGTTCCTCTCCTCTTCCATCCCCACCACGACTGTTCCTCTCCTCTTCGATCCCCACCACTACTGTTCTTCTCCTCTTCCATCCCCACCACTACTGTTCCTCTTCCATCCCCACCACTACTGTTCCTCTCCTCTTCCATCCCCACCACTACTGTTCCTCTTCCATCCCCACCACTACTGTTCCTCTCCTCTTCAGTCCCCACCACTACTGTTCCTCTTCCACCCCCACCACTACTGTTCCTCTCCTCTTCCATCCCCACCACTACTGTTCCTCTCCTCTTACATCCCCACCACTACTGTTCCTCGCCTCTTCCATCCCCACCACTACTGTTCCTCTTCCATCGCCACCACTACTGTTCCGCTCCTCTTCCATCCCCACCACTAGTGTTCCTCTTCAACCCCCACCACTACTGTTCCTCTCCTCTTCCATCTCCACCACTACTGTTCCTCTCCTCTTCCATCCCCACCACTACTGTTCCTCTCCTCTTCCATCCCCACCACTACTGTTCCTCTCCTCTTCCATCCCCACCACTACTGTTCCTCTCCTCTTCCACCCCCACCACTACTGTTCCTCTCATCTTCCATCCCCACCTCTACTGTTCCTCTCCTCTTCCATCCCCACCACTACTGTTCATCTCCTCTTACATCCCCACCACTACTGTTCCTCTTCCATCCCCAACACTACTGTTCCTCTCCTCTTCCATCCCCAACACTACTGTCCCTCTTCCATCCCCACCACTACTGTTCCTCTTCCATTCCCACCACTACTGTTCCTCTTCCATCCCCACCACTACTGTTCCTCTTCCATCCCCACCACTACTGTTCCTCTCCTCTTCCACCCCCACCACTACTGTTCCTCTCCTCTTCCACCCCCACCACTACTGTTCCTCTCCTCTTCCATCCCCACCACTACTGATCCTCTTCCATCCCCACCACTACTGTTCCTCTCCTCTTCCATCCCCACCACTACTGTTCCTCTACCCTTCCATTCCCACCACTACTGTTCCTCTTCCATCCCCACCACTACTGTTCCTCTACTCTTCCATCCCCACCACTACTGTTCCTCTCCTCTTCCATCCCCACCACTACTGTTCCTCTCCTCTTCCACCCCCACCACTACTGTTCCTCTCCTCTTCCATCCCCACCACTACTGTTCCTCTCCTCTTCCATCCCCACCACTACTGTTCCTCTCCTCTTCCACCCCCACCACTACTGTTCCTCTCATCTTCCATCCCCACCTCTACTGTTCCTCTCCTCTTCCATCCCCACCACTACTGTTCATCTCCTCTTACATCCCCACCACTACTGTTCCTCTTCCATCCCCAACACTACTGTTCCTCTCCTCTTCCATCCCCAACACTACTGTCCCTCTTCCATCCCCACCACCACTGTTCCTCTTCCATTCCCACCACTACTGTTCCTCTTCCATCCCCACCACTACTGTTCCTCTTCCATCCCCACCACTACTGTTCCTCTCCTCTTCCACCCCCACCACTACTGTTCCTCTCCTCTTCCACCCCCACCACTACTGTTCCTCTCCTCTTCCATCCCCACCACTACTGATCCTCTTCCATCCCCACCACTACTGGTCCTCTCCTCTTCCATCCCCACCACTACTGTTCCTCTCCTCTTCCATCCCCACCACTACTGTTCCTCTTCCATCTCCACCACTACTGTTCCTCTACTCTTCCATCCCCACCACTACTGTTCCTCTCCTCTTCCACCCCCACCACTACTGTTCCTCTTCCATCTCCACCACTACTGTTCCTCTCCTCTTCCACCCCCACCACTACTGTTCCTCTTCCATCCCCACCACTCCTGTTCCTCTTCCATCTCCACCACTACTGTTCCTCTTCCACCCCCACTAATACTGTTCGTCTTCCATCCCCACCACTGCTGTTCCACTTCCATCCCCACCACTACTGTTACTCTTCCACCCCCACCACTACTGTCCCTCTTCCATCCCCACCACTACTGATCCTCTTCCATCCCCACCACTACTGTTCCTCTTCCATCCCCACCACTACTGATCCTCTTCCATCCCCACCACTACTGTTCCTCTTCCATCCCCACCACTACTGTTCCTCTTCCATCTCCACCACTACTGTTCCTCTCCTCTTCCACCCCCACCACTACTGTTCTTCTCCTCTTCCATCCCCACTACTACTGTTCCTCTCCGCTTCCATCCCCACCACTACAGTTCCTTTTCCATCCCCACCACTACTGTTCCTCTTCCATCTCCACCACTACTGTTCCTCTCCTCTTCCACCCCCACCACTACTGTTCCTCTCACAGTAGTGGTGGGGATGGAAGAGGAGAGGAACAGTAGTGGTGGGGATGGAAGAGGATCAGTAGTGGTGGGGATGGAAGAGGAGAGGAACAGTAGTGGTGGGGGTGGAAGAGGAGAGGAACAGTAGTGGTGGGGATGGAAGAGGAACAGTAGGGTTGGGGATGGAAGAGGAACAGTAGTGGTGGGGATGGAAGAGGAACAGTAGTGGTGGGGATGGAAGAGGGACAGTAGTGTTGGGGATGGAAGAGGAGAGGAACAGTAGTGGTGGGGATGGAAGAGGAGAGGAACAGTAGTGGTGGGGATGGAAGAGGAGAGGAACAGTAGAGGTGGGGATGGAAGAGGAACAGTAGTGGTGGGGATGGAAGAGGAGATGAACAGTAGTGGTGGGGATGGAAGAGGAGAGGAACAGTAGAGGTGGGGAAGGAAGATGAGAGGAACAGTAGTGGTGGGGGTGGAAGAGGAGAGGAACAGTAGTGGTGGGGATGGAAGAGGAGAGGAACAGTAGTGGTGGGGATGGAAGAGGAGAGGAACAGTAGTGGTGGGGATGGAAGAGGAGAGAAACAGTAGTGGTGGAGATGGAAGAGGAGAGGAACAGTAGTCGTGGGGGTTGAAGAGGAACACTAGTGGTGGGGATGGAAGAGGAGAGGAACTGTAGTGGTGGCGATGGAAGAGGAACAGTAGTGGTGGGGATGGAAGAGGAGAGGAACAGTAGTGGTGGGGATGTAAGAGGAGAGGAACAGTAGTGGTGGGGATGGAAGAGGAGAGGAACAGTAGTGGTGGGGGTGGAAGACTGTTCTTCTCCTCTTCCATCCCCACCACTACTGTTCCTCTCCTCTTCCATCCCCACCACTACTGTTCTTCTTCTCTTCCATCCTCACCACTACTGTTCTTCTCCTCTTCCATCCCCACCACTACTGATCCTCTTCCATCCCCACCACTACTGTTCCTCTTCTCTTCCATCCTCACCACTACTGTTCCTCTTCCATCCCCACCACTACTGTTCCTCTCCTCTTCCATCCCCACCACTACTGTTCCTCTTCTCTTCCATCCCCACCACTACTGTTCTTCTCCTCTTCCATCCCCACCACTACTGTTCCTCTCCTCTTCCATCCCCACCACTACTGTTCCTCTTTTCTTCCATCCCCACCACTACTGTTCTTCTCCTCTACCATCCCCAATACTACTGTTCCTCTCCTCTTCCATCCCCACCACTACTGTTCCTCTTCGATCCCCACCACTACTGTTCTTCTCCTCTTCCATCCCCACCACTACTGTTCCTCTTCCATCCCCACCACTACTGTTCCTCTCCTCTTCCATCCCCACCACTACTGTTCCTCTTCCATCCCCACCACTACTGTTCCTCTCCTCTTCAGTCCCCACCACTACTGTTCCTCTCCTCTTCAGTCCCCACCACTACTGTTCATCTTCCACCCCCACCACTACTGTTCCTCTCCTCTTCCATCCCCACCACTACTGTTCCTCTCCTCTTACATCCCCACCACTACTGTTCCTCTCCTCTTCCATCCCCACCACTACTGTTCCTCTTCCATCGCCACCACTACTGTTCCTCTCCTCTTCCATCCCCACCACTAGTGTTCCTCTTCAACCCCCACGACTACTGTTCCTCTCCTCTTCCATCTCCACCACTACTGTTCCTCTCCTCTTCCATCCCCACCACTACTGTTCCTCTCCTCTTCCATCCCCACCACTACTGTTCCTCTCCTCTTCCATCCCCACCACTACTGTTCCTCTCCTCTTCCACCCCCACCACTACTGTTCCTCTCATCTTCCTTCCCCACCTCTACTGTTCCTCTCCTCTTCCATCCCCACCACTACTGTTCATCTCCTCTTCCATCCCCACCACTACTGTTCCTCTTCCATCCCCACCTCTACTGTTCCTCTCCTCTTCCATCCCCACCACTACTGTTCCTCTCCTCTTCCATCCCCACCACTACTGTTCCTCTCCTCTTCCATCCCCAACACTACTGTCCCTCTTCCATCCCCACCACTACAGTTCCTATCCTCTTCCATCCCCACCGCTACTGTTCCTCTTCCACCCCAACTACTACTGTTCCTCTTCCATCCCCACCACTACTGTTCTTCTTCCATCCCCACTACTACTGTTCCTCTTCCACCCCAACACTACTGTTCCTCTTCCATCCCCACCACTACTGTTCCTCTTCCATCCCCACCACTACTGTTCCTCTTCCATCCCCACCACTACTGTTCCTCTACCCTTCCATCCCCACCACTACTGTCCCTCTTCCATCCCCACCACTACTGTTCCTCTCCTCTTCCATCCCCACCACTACTGTTCCTCTCCTCTTCCATCCCCACCACTACTGATCCTCTTCCATCCCCACCACTACTGTTCCTCTCCTCTTCCATCCCCACCACTACTGTTCCTCTTCCATCCCCACCACTACTGTTCCTCTCCTCTTCCATCCCCACCACTACTGTTCCTCTCCTCTTCCATCCCCACCACTACTGTTCCGCTCCTCTTCCATCCCCACCACTACTGTTCCTCTCCTCTTCCACCCCCACCACTACTGTTCCTCTCCTCTTCCATCCCCACCACTACTGTTCCTCTCCTCTTCCATCCCCACCACTACTGTTCCTCTTCTCTTCCATCCCCACCACTACTGTTCTTCTCATCTTCCATCCCCACCACTACTGTTCCTCTCCTCTTCCATCCCCACCACTACTGTTCCTCTTTTCTTCCATCCCCACCACTACTGTTCTTCTCCTCTACCATCCCCAACACTACTGTTCCTCTCCTCTTCCATCCCCACCACTACTGTTCCTCTTCCATCCCCACCACTACTGTTCCTCTCCTCTTCCATCCCCACCACTACTGTTCCTCTCCTCTTCGATCCCCACCACTACTGTTCTTCTCCTCTTCCATCCCCACCACTACTGTTCCTCTTCCATCCCCACCACTACTGTTCCTCTCCTCTTCCATCCCCACCACTACTGTTCCTCTCCTCTTCGATCCCCACCACTACTGTTCTTCTCCTCTTCCACCCCCACCACTACTGTTCCTCTCCTCTTCCATCCCCACCACTACTGTTCCTCTCCTCTTACATCCCCACCACTACTGTTCCTCTCCTCTTCCATCCCCACCACTACTGTTCCTCTTCCATCGCCACCACTACTGTTCCTCTCCTCTTCCATCCCCACCACTACTGTTCCTCTCCTCTTCCATCCCCACCACTACTGTTCCTCTCCTCTTCCATCCCCACCACTACTGTTCCTCTCCTCTTCCACCCCCACCACTACTGTTCCTCTCATCTTCCATCCCCACCTCTACTGTTCCTCTCCTCTTCCATCCCCACCACTACTGTTCATCTCCTCTTACATCCCCACCACTACTGTTCCTCTCCTCTTCCATCCCCACCACTACTGTTCCTCTCCTCTTCCATCCCCACCACTACTGTTCCTCTGCTCTTCCATCCCCACCACTACTGTTCCTCTCCTCTTCCATCCCCAACACTACTGTCCCTCTTCCATCCCCACCACTACTGTTCCTCTTCCATTCCCACCACTACTGTTCCTCTTCCATCCCCACCACTACTGTTCCTCTTCCATCCCCACCACTACTGTTCCTCTCCTCTTCCACCCCCACCACTACTGTTCCTCTCCTCTTCCACCCCCACCACTACTGTTCCTCTCCTCTTCCATCCCCACCACTATTGATCCTCTTCCATCCCCACCACTACTGTTCCTCTACTCTTCCATCCCCACCACTACTGTTCCTCTACCCTTCCATTCCCACCACTACTGTTCCTCTTCCATCCCCACCACTACTGTTCCTCTCCTCTTCAATCCCCACCACTACTGTTCCTCTCCTCTTCCATCCCCACCACTACTGTTCCTCTCCTCGTCCATCCCCAACACTACTGTCCCTCTTCCATCCCCACCACTACTGTTCATCTTCCATCCCCACCACTACTGTTCCTCTCCTCTTCCATCCCCACCACTACTGTTCCTCTTCCATCCCCACCACTACTGTTCCTCTCCTCTTCCACCCCCACCACTACTGTTCCTCTCCTCTTCCATCCCCACCACTACTGATCCTCTTCCATCCCCACCACTACTGTTCCTCTACTCTTCCATCCCCACCACTACTGTTCCTCTACCCTTCCATTCCCACCACTACTGTTCCTCTTCCATCCCCACCACTACTGTTCCTCTCCTCTTCAATCCCCACCACTACTGTTCCTCTCCTCTTCCATCCCCACCACTACTGTTCCTCTCCTCGTCCATCCCCAACACTACTGTCCCTCTTCCATCCCCACCACTACTGTTCATCTTCCATCCCCACCACTACTGTTCCTCTCCTCTTCCATCCCCAACACTACTGTTCCTCTTCCATCCCCACCACTACTGTTCCTCTTCCATCCCCACCACTACTGTTCCTCTTCCATCCCCACCACTACAGTTCCTCTCCTCTTCCATCCCCACCGCTACTGTTCCTCTTCCACCCCAACTACTACTGTTCCTCTTCCATCCCCACCACTACTGTTCCTCTTCCATCCCCACCACTACTGTTCCTCTTCCACCCCAACACTACTGTTCCTCTTCCATCCATACCACTACTGTTCCTCTTCCATCCCCACCACTACTGTTCCTCTTCCATCCCCACCACTACTGTTCCTCTACCCTTCCATCCCCACCACTACTGTCACTGTTCCATCCCCACCACTACTGTTCCTCTCCTCTTCCATCCCCACCACTACTGTTCCTCTCCTCTTCCATCCCCACCACTACTGATCCTCTTCCATCCCCACCACTACTGTTCCTCTCCTCTTCCATCCCCACCACCACTGTTCCTCTTCCATCCCCACCACTACTGTTCCTCTCCTCTTCCATCCCCACCACTACTGTTCCTCTCCTCTTCCATCCCCACCACTACTGTTCCTCTCCTCTTCCATCCCCACCACTACTGTTCCTCTTCCATCTCCACCACTACTGTTCCTCTCCTCTTCCATCCCCACCACTACTGTTCCTCTCCTCTTCCACCCCCACCACTACTGTTCCTCTTCCATCTCCAACACTACTGTTCCTCTCCTCTTCCACTCCCACCACTACTGTTCCTCTTCCATCCCCACCACTCCTGTTCCTCTTCCATCTCCACCACTACTGTTCCTCTTCCACCCCCACTAATACTGTTCGTCTTCCATCCCCACCACTACTGTTCCACTTCCATCCCCACCACTACTGTTACTCTTCCACCCCCACCACTACTGTTCCCCTTCCATCCCCACCACTACTGATCCTCTTCCATCCCCACCACTACTGTTCCTCTTCCATCCCCACCACTACTGATCCTCTTCCATCCCCACCACTACTGTTCCTCTTCCATCCCCACCACTACTGTTCCTCTTCCATCTCCACCACTACTGTTCCTCTCCTCTTCCACCCCCACCACTACTGTTCTTCTCCTCTTCCATCCCCACTACTACTGTTCCTCTCCTCTTCCATCCCCACCACTACTGTTCCTCTTCCATTCCCACCACTACTGTTCCTCTTCCATCTCCACCACTACTGTTCCTCTCCTCTTCCACCCCCACCACTACTGTTCCTCTCCTCTTCCATCCCCACCACTACTGTTCCTCTCCTCTTCCATCCCCACCACTACTGTTCCTCTCCTCTTCCATCCCCACCACTACTGATCCTCTCCTCTTCCATCCCCACCACTACTGTTCTTCTCCTCTTCCATCCCCACCACTACTGTTCCTCTCCTCTTCCATCCCCACCACTACTGTTCTTCTTCTCTTCCATCCCCACCACTACTGTTCTTCTCCTCTTCCATCCCCACCACTACTGTTCCTCTCCTCTTCCATCCCCACCACTACTGATCCTCTTCCATCCCCACCACTACAGTTCCTCTCCTCTTCCATCCCCACCGCTACTGTTCCTCTTCCACCCCAACTACTACTGTTCCTCTTCCATCCCCACCACTACTGTTCCTCTTCCATCCCCACCACTACTGTTCCTCTTCCACCCCAACACTACTGTTCCTCTTCCATCCCCACCACTACTGTCCCTCTTCCATCCCCACCACTACTGTTCCTCTTCCATCCCCACCACTACTGTTCCTCTACCCTTCCATCCCCACCACTACTGTCACTGTTCCATCCCCACCACTACTGTTCCTCTCCTCTTCCATCCCCACCACTACTGTTCCTCTCCTCTTCCATCCCCACCACTACTGTTCCTCTTCCATCCCCACCACTACTGTTCCTCTCCTCTTCCATCCCCACCACTACTGTTCCTCTTCCATCCCCACCACTACTGTTCCTCTCCTCTTCCATCCCCACCACTACTGTTCCTCTCCTCTTCCATCCCCACCACTACTGTTCCTCTCCTCTTCCATCCCCACCACTACTGTTCCTCTTCAATCTCCACCACTACTGTTCCTCTCCTCTTCCATCCCCACCACTACTGTTCCTCTCCTCTTCCATCCCCACCACTACTGTTCCTCTTCAATCTCCACCACTACTGTTCCTCTCCTCTTCCATCCCCACCACTACTGTTCCTCTCCTCTTCCACCCCCACCACTACTGTTCCTCTTCCATCTCCACCACTACTGTTCCTCTCCTCTTCCACCCCCACCACTACTGTTCCTCTTCCATCCCCACCACTCCTGTTCCTCTTCCATCTCCACCACTACTGTTCCTCTTCCACCCCCACTAATACTGTTCGTCTTCCATCCCCACCACTACTGTTCCACTTCCATCCCCACCACTACTGTTACTCTTCCACCCCCACCACTACTGTTCCTCTTCCATCCCCACCACTACTGATCCTCTTCCATCCCCACCACTACTGTTCCTCTTCCATCCCCACCACTACTGATCCTCTTCCATCCCCACCACTACTGTTCCTCTTCCATCTCCACCACTACTGTTCCTCTCCTCTTCCATCCCCACCACTACTGTTCCTCTTCAATCTCCACCACTACTGTTCCTCTCCTCTTCCATCCCCACCACTACTGTTCCTCTCCTCTTCCACCCCCACCACTACTGTTCCTCTTCCATCTCCACCACTACTGTTCCTCTCCTCTTCCACCCCCACCACTACTGTTCCTCTTCCATCCCCACCACTCCTGTTCCTCTTCCATCTCCACCACTACTGTTCCTCTTCCACCCCCACTAATACTGTTCGTCTTCCATCCCCACCACTACTGTTCCACTTCCATCCCCACCACTACTGTTACTCTTCCACCCCCACCACTACTGTTCCTCTTCCATCCCCACCACTACTGATCCTCTTCCATCCCCACCACTACTGTTCCTCTTCCATCCCCACCACTACTGATCCTCTTCCATCCCCACCACTACTGTTCCTCTTCCATCCCCACCACTACTGTTCCTCTTCCATCTCCACCACTACTGTTCCTCTCCTCTTCCACCCCCACCACTACTGTTCTTCTCCTCTTCCATCCCCACTACTACTGTTCCTCTCCTCTTCCATCCCCACCACTACTGTTCCTCTTCCATCCCCACCACTACTGTTCCTCTTCCATCTCCACCACTACTGTTCCTCTCCTCTTCCACCCCCACCACTATTGTTCCTCTCCTCTTCCATCCCCACCACTACTGATCCTCTCCTCTTCCATCCCCACCACTACTGTTCTTCTCCTCTTCCATCCCCACCACTACTGTTCCTCTCCTCTTCCATCCCCACCACTACTGTTCTTCTTCTCTTCCATCCCCACCACTACTGTTCTTCTCCTCTTCCATCCCCACCACTACTGTTCCTCTCCTCTTCCATCCCCACCACTACTGATCCTCTTCCATCCCCACCACTACTGTTCCTCTTCTCTTCCATCCCCACCACTACTGTTCCTCTTCCATCCCCACCACTACTGTTCCTCTCCTCTTCCATCCCCACCACTACTGTTCCTTTTCTCTTCCATCCCCACCACTACTGTTCTTCTCCTCTTCCATCCCCACCACTACTGTTCCTCTCCTCTTCCATCCCCACCACTACTGTTCCTCTTTTCTTCCATCCCCACCACTACTGTTCTTCTCCTCTTCCATCCCCACCACTACTGTTCCTCTCCTCTTCCATCCCCACCACTACTGTTCCTCTTCCACCCCCACCACTACTGTTCCTCTTCCATCCCCACCACTACTGTTCCTCTTCCATCCCCACCACTACTGTTCCTCTTCCATCCCCACCACTACTGTTCCTCTTCCATCCCCACCACTACTGTTCCTCTTCCATCTCCACCACTACTGTGATTGTAAGGCTGTTTAATTATTTTCATTAGTTTCTTTTTAAACTTAATTGCAGCGCAGGGAGAAGCAGCGCCTTTGTAGAAGTGCGTGTGTTGGTGTCTATGTCAACTGTTTTCTTACGAGTTTTGTTTGCTTTATTTTGTACTATAAGTGTTTGTGTGTTTGTGTGTGTGTGTACGTCTGTGTGTGCGTGTGTTTGTTTGCGTGTTTGCGTGTGTGCGTGTTTGCGTGTGTGTGCGTGTCTGTGTGTGTGTTTGTGCGTGCGTGCGTGCGTGCATGTGTGCGTGTGTGTGCGTGTGTGTGTGTGTGCATCATTGTTAAGTAGGACACCACACTGAGAGACAGACACTGGAGACAGTTCCCCATCCTGCCGGCCTTTCCTGCCAAGCAGGTGAGCTATAGTGCACTCATCTCTAGTGCCAACTCCTAAGTGTACACTCTCCCAGGTGCCAGGCACACTACAGTATGTGCCTTTGTGTGTGGAAAGAGTAAGAATTAAAGAAAGAGAGTTGTGAAGATATATACCATCAACTTCCTCCATCAAGGGAGGAGGAGAGGAGGAGGCAGTCACCTTCTCTTACTGAAAACTCGTCTCTATTGCCAGGCCTGTAGCATTCCAGGTGCCAGCCACGCTCTCAGCTCTGTGTCTTTGTATCTAAATGAAAGAACATGGATCTAAAGCACAATAAATACACTAGCACACTCACCAGGGAGGATGAGAGGAGAGGAGGAGGAGGGGGAGGAGGAGGAGGAGGAGATGAGGAGGAAGAGGGGAGGGGGAGATTAGGAGAGGAGAATGAGGAGAGGAGGAAAGGAGGAGGAGAGGGGAGGATAGTAGGAGGAAAGGAGGAGTAGGGGAGAAAGGAATGAGGAGGGGGCGGAGGAGGAGGGGAGGAGAGTAGGAGGAAAGGAGGAGGAGTGGAGAAAGGAAGGAGGAGGGGAGGAGGAGGAGGGGAGGAGGAGAGGAAGGGAGAAGGAAAGGAGGAGGAGGAGAGGAAGAGAGGATGGGAGGAAAGGACGGAAGGAGGAGGAGAGGTGAGGATGATGGGCGGAGGAGAAAAGAAGGGAAGGGGAGAAGGAAAGGAGAAGGAGGGAAGGAGGAGAGGAGGACTTGAGGAGGAGAGGAGGAAAGTAGGAGAAGGAGAGGAGAAGAGAGGAGGAGGAGAGGAGAGGAGAGGAGAGGAGCGGAGCGGAGAGGAGGAAAGTAGGAGAAGGAGAGGAGAAGAGAGGAGGAGGAAAGCAGAGGAGATGAGAGGAGAGAAGAGGAGAGGAGGAGGAGAGTGGGCAGTGGCCTTTCCTTTCTCTCATAGGTCCATCCAGCGTTTCTCCTTCCTTTCACACTGTTCCATCCTCTCTTCTCTGTCACACTCTCTCTACCGGCATTCTCTGTCTACTCTCCATCCTTTCTTTCCCCTCCATCCTCTCCTCTCTGCGGCCTTGTCTTTCTCTGCTCTCCAAGTGGATGGTTGGATGGATCCATTCCTCTGGTCGTTGCTTGGGGAGTTCTGTCAGAACTAGGCAATCACTAAGAATAAAACAAAGACACATGGTTGACCTTCTCTTTCAGTCTCAGACTTAAACACAGTTCACAAAGACCACACAACCATCAAAAATCAATTATTCTCTTTCTCTCTCTTTCTCCAATGTGGAACACATCAGTTTGTTTGTTCCTAACTGCTGTTCACAGATTAGTGTATTTGGATTGAGACCTTCTCCCCATTCACAGTCTTATCTCCAGCCCCAGAACATTCCCAGTCTTATCTCCAGCCCCAGAACATTCCCAGTCTTATCTCCAGCCCCAGAACATTCCCAGTCTTATCTCCAGCCCCAGAACATTCCCAGTCTTATCTCCAGCCCCAGAACATTCCCAGTCTTATCTCCAGCCCCAGAACATTCCCAGTCGTATCTCCAGCCCCAGAACAGTCACAGTCTTATCTCCAGCCCCAGAACATTCCCAGTCTTATCTCCAGCCCCAGAACATTCCCAGTCTTATCTCCAGCCCCAGAACATTCCCAGTCTTATCTCCAGCCCCAGAACATTCCCAGTCTTATCTCCAGCCCCAGAACATTCCCAGTCTTATCTCCAGCCCCAGAACATTCCCAGTCTTATCTCCAGCCCCAGAACATTCCCAGTCGTATCTCCAGCCCCAGAACATTCAAAGTCTTATCTCCAGCCCCAGAACATTCCCAGTCTTATCTCCAGCCCCAGAACATTCCCAGTCTTATCTCCAGCCCCAGAACATTCCCAGTCTTATCTCCAGCCCCAGAACATTCCCAGTCTTATCTCCAGCCCCAGAACATTCCCAGTCTTATCTCCAGCCCCAGAACATTCCCAGTCTTATCTCCAGCCCCAGAACATTCCCAGTCTTATCTCTAGCCCCAGAACATTCCCAGTCTTATCTCCAGCCCCAGAACATTCCCAGTCTTATATCCAGCCCCAGAACATTCCCAGTCTTATCTCCAGCCCCAGAACATTCCCAGTCTTATGTCCAGCCCCAGAACATTGACAGTCTTATCTCCAGCCCGAGTCCATACCCAGTCTTATATCCAGCCCCAGAACATTCCCAGTCTAATCTCCAGCCCCAGATCATACCCAGTCTAATCTCCAGCCCCAGAACATACCCAGTCTTATCTCCAGCCTGAGTACTTTCCCAGTCTTATCTCCAGCCCGAGTCCATTCCCAGTCTTATCTCCAGCCCCAGACCATTCCCAGTCTAATCTCCAGCCCCTGTCCATTCCCAGTCTAATCTTCAGCCCCAGTACTTTCCCAGTCTTATCTCCAGCCCCAGACCATTCCCAGTCTTATCTCCAGCCCCTGTCCATTCCCAGTCTAATCTCCAGCCCCAGTACTTTCCCAGTCTTATCTCCAGCCCCTGTCCATTCCCAGTCTAATCTCCAGCCCCAGTACTTTCCCAGTCTTATCTCCAGCCCCAGAACATTCCCAGTCTTATCTCCAGCCCCAGATCATACCCAGTCTTATCTCCAACCCCAGAACATTCCCAGTCTTATATTCAGCCCCAGAACATTGACAGTCTTATCTCCAGCCCGAGTCCATACCCAGTCTTATATCCAGCCCCAGAACATTCCCAGTCTAATCTCCAGCCCCAGATCATACCCAGTCCAATCTCCAGCCCCAGAACATACCCAGTCTTATCTCCAGCCTGAGTACTTTCCCAGTCTTATCTCCAGCCTGAGTACTTTCCCAGTCTTATCTCCAGCCCCTGTCCATTCCCAGTCTATTCTCCAGCCCCAGACCATTCCCAGTCTTATCTCCAGCGCCTGTCCATTCCCAGTCTAATCTCCAGCACCAGTACTTTCCCAGTCTTATCTCCAGCCCCAGACCATTCCCAGTCTTATCTCCAGCCCTTTCCATTCCCAATCTAATCTCCAGCCCCTGTCCATTCCCAGTCTTATCTCCAGCCCTAGAACATTCCCAGTCTTATCTCCAGCCCCAGACCATTCCCAGTCTTATCTCCAGCCCCTTTCCATTCCCCGTCTTATCTCCAGCGCCTGTCCATTCCCAGTCTTATCTCCAGCCCCTGTCCATTCCCAGTCTTATCTCCTGCCCCTGTCCATTCCCAGTCTTATCTCCAGCCCTAGAACATTCCCAGTCTTATCACCAGCCCTAGAACATTCCCAGTCTTATCTCCAGCCCCTGTCCATTCCCAGTCTTATCTCCAGCCCCTGTCCATTCCCAGTCTTATCTCCAGCCCCTGTCCATTCCCAGTCTTATCACCAGCCCTAGAACATTCCCAGTCTTATCTCCAGCCCCATTGCATCAGACTTTATTCTGCTGTACTCCTAGGTGGCTAGGTGTTCCACACATCTAGAGATTATCAGATCCACGGCTTTTGTGGAGCGATGGGTAACGATGCTTCATGGGTGACTGTTGTTGATGTGTGCAGAGGGTCCCTGGTTCGCGCCCGGGTATGGGCGAGGGGACGGTCTAAAGTTATACTGTTACACACACACACACACACTCACACACACACACACACACACACACACACACACACACACACTGGGCATGCTGAGTTCTTCTGTTTGAACCAGTAGATCTTAAAAGATCTTTAGAGATCAGAGACATAAAGAAAGGACCAGGTCTGCCTGGTGGGAGGGATGGAAGGAGGGTGCAGAGGGGTGCAGGGATGGAAGGAGACAGGAATGAAGGAGAAGAAAGAGGTCTTTAATGTGTCTTGTAAGGTCAGGGAGGGGTAAGGGAGGGGGGGGGGAAAGGTTAGGGGAAAGGTTAGGATGATTTATTTAGTGTTCCATGAGACGCACCCACACACACACACACACACACACACACACACACACACACACACACACACACACACACACACACACACACACACACACACACACACTTACATTTGATATTGTAGTCAATTAGCAGACGCTCAGTTCCAGAGTGACTTACAGTCTTACACTGTTGTGCTACCTGGATGGAACAGATTGAACCCACTAATAAAAGCCATAGATAGCTTCATGAACCAGAATATTTATTTCATATTTAACAGCCCATGAATATTCCTTTTGTTATTCAAACAAATGTGTCCACTGCTGTCACCAGACTCTCCAGACTTCGCACACACACACATGTGCACCCCCCCCCACACACACACACACACACAGACACACACATACACACAGAGACATTTCTCGTTAGGAGGAGAGAGAGGGGTGGATCGAGGGATAAAAGAGGCACTCCTCTGTGGCGGAAGAGAGGACGCCTTGAGGCATGTTTTCACCGACTGAGAAGGCGAGAGAAAGAGAGGGCAAAAGAGAAAGAGTGTATAAGTGCCAAGTCCCCCTCCCTCCCTCCCTAACTCCCTCTGTCCATCCCTCCGTCTCACTGCAGGCCCCATTAGCCCTCTTTCTGTGCCCAACTTGGTGGCCTGGTGCTGGCCTGGTGGTCAGGCTGGTGATGGCCTGGTGGTCAGGCCTGTTGCTGGCCTGGTGGTCAGGCTGGTGATGGCCTGGTGGTCAGGCCTGTTGCTGGCCTGGTGGTCAGGCCTAGTGCTGGCCTGGTTGGTCAGGCCTGGTGCTGGCCTGGTGGTCAGGCCTGTTGCTGGCCTGGTGGTCAGGCCTGGTTGCTGGCCTGGTGGTCAGGCCTGGTGCTGGCCTGGTGGTCAGGCCTGGTTGCTGGCCTGGTGGTCAGGCCTGGTGCTGGCCTGGTGGTCAGGCCTGGTTGCTGGCCTGGTGGTCAGACCTGGTGGTCAGGCCTGGTGCTGGCCTGGTGGTCAGGCCTGGTGCTGGCCTGGTGGTCAGGCCTGGTACTGGCCTGGTGGTCAGGCCTGGTGGTAAGGCCTGGTGCTGGCCTGGTGGTCAGGCCTGGTGCTGGCCTGGTGGTCAGGCCTGGTGCTGGCCTGGTGGTCAGGCCTGGTGCTGGCCTGGTGGTCAGGCCTGGTTGCTGGCCTGGTGGTCAGGCTGGTGCTGGCCTGGTGGTCAGGCCTGGTGCTGGCCTGGTGATCAGGCCTGGTGCTGGCCTGGTGGTCAGGCTGGTGATGGCCTGGTGGTCAGGCTGGTGCTGGCCTGGTGGTCAGGCTGGATGCTGGCCTGGTGGTCAGGCTGGTGCTGGCCTGGTGGTCAGGCTGGTGATGGCCTGGTGGTCAGGCTGGTGATGGCCTGGTGGTCAGGTCTGGTGCTGGCCTGGTGGTCAGGCCTGGTGCTGGCCTGGTGGTCAGGCTGGTGATGGCTTCTAATCCTGGAGGACTGTTAGCTGTCCTTCAGGATTCCTACCCTCCTTTCCTCTCCTCCTTTCCTCTCCTCCTTTCCTCCCCTCCTTTCCTCTCCTCCTTTCCTCCCCTCCTTTCCTCTCCTCCTTTCCTCCTCTCCTTTCCTCTCCTCCTCCTGTATTCTCCTCTCACTCTGTCGGAGTACAAATGTGCTCCTTCACCACTCTCCTGTTACCCAGGGCCTGGCTACATATGTTACGAGTGTGGGCACTGCGTGTGTGTATGTGTGCGTGCGTGCGTTTGTGTGTGTGTGTGTGTTTTTGTGTGTGTGTGTGTGTTTGTGTGTGTGTGTGTGTGTGTGTGTGTGTGTGTGTGTGTGTGTGTGTGTGTGTGTGTGTGTGTGTGTGTGTGTGTGTGTGTGTGTGTGTGTGTGTGTTTGTTAGTGTTTGTTGTGAGTGGCAGATGGCAGACCCTGAGGCCTCGGCTGGTGAGACCAGTGCTCATTTCCTCAGTTCTCCCTTTGGTTTCTGCTTGGAAGGCCACACGACCACTCAACAGAGCAAAATAGATTATTCTGGTCATGGAGAGAGAGGGAAGACAAAGAGACAGAGAGAGAGATGATTGAGTTGGAGGCGAGCGTAGCCACGCAGTCATGGGTGATCAGGAAGTACAGGAAAGGGGCTGAGCACGCACCCTTGTGGGGTCCCTGTATTGAGGATCAGCGAAGTGGAGGTGTTGTTTCCTACCTTCACCACCTGGGGGCGGCCCGTCAGGAATTCCAGGACCCAGTTGCACAGGGCGGGGTTCAGACCCAGGGCCTGAGTTTAACGATGAGCTTGGAGGGTAGTATGATGTTGAATGCTGAGCTATCGTCAATTAGCAGCGTTCTCACATTCCTCTTGTCCAGATGGGATAGGGCAGTATGCAGTGCTATGGTGATTGCATCGTCTGTGGATCTATTGGGGTGCTAAGCAAATTGAAGTGGGTCTAGAGTGTCAGGTAAGGTAGAGGTGATCCTTGACTAGTCTCTCAAAGCACTTCATGATGACAGAAGTGAGTGGTACGGGGCCGTAGTCATTTAGCTCAGTTACCACTCCAGCCAGCTGGTCTGCGCATGCTCTGAGGACGCGGCTTGGTATGCCGTCTGGACTGGCAGCTTTGCGAGGGTTAACATGCTTAAATGTCTTACTCACATCGGCCACGGAGAAGGAGAGCCCACAGTCCTTGATAGCAGGCCATGTCGGTGGCACTGTGTTATCCTCAAAGCGGGCGAAAAATATGTTTCGATTATCTGGAAGCAAAACATCGGTGTCCGCGACGTGGCTCATTTTCCCTTTGGTGTATGTGACTGTCTGTAGACCCTTTGTCTCTGTACTGATGTTATGCCTATTTTGATTGCCTTACGGAGGGAATAACTACACTGTTTGTATTCAACCACATTCCTAGTCATGGTTAAATGAGGTGGTTCGCACTTTCAGTTTTATGCAAATGCTGCCGTCTATCCATGGTTTGGATTCTAATAGTCACAGTGGGAACAACATCTCCTATACATTTTCTGATAAACTCAGTCAATGTATCCGTGTATTCATCAATGCTATTCTCAGAGGCTACTCAGAACATATCCTAGTCCTCGTGGTCAAAACAATTGTGAAGCACAGATTAGGATTGGTCAGACCAGCGTTGAATAGACTTATAGGCATTTCAAAAAGTTGAGGAGCAGGGGTCCAATGTTTTCTCAGAGTGAGTGCGACAGTCAATGTGTTGGTAGAACTTTGGTTGCGTTTTTCTCACGTTAACTTTGTTTAAATTCAAGGCTACAATAAATGCGGCCTCAGGTTATGTGGTTTCCAGTTTGCATGGAGTCCAGTGTAGTTCATTGAGGGCCGTCATGCTTGAGGGGGAATATACACGCCGGGAATATAACCGAAGATAATTCCCTTGGGGATTATACGGTTGGCATTTGATTGTGAGGTATTCTAGATCGGGTGAACAAAATGACATGAGTTCCTGCATGAAATCACAATTGCACCATGAGTAGTTAATCATGAAGCATACACCCATGCCCTTCTTCCCGGAGAGATCTTTATTCTAGTCTGCACGATGAACTGAGAACTCAACTGGTCGTACGTACTCAGACAGTATATCCCGAGAGAGCCATGTTTTCCGCGACACAGAGTATGTTACAATCCCTGATGTCTCTCTGGACGTAGATCCTCGCCCTGAGCTCATCAACGATATTATCCAGAGGCTGAACATTAGCGAGTAATATACTCTGAAGCAGTGGTTGGTGTGCGCGCCTCCTATGTTGGACTAGAAGTTCACTCAAAATACCTCTTCTCTGCCGGCAGTGTTTTGGATCAGCCTTTGGAATCAGTTCAGTTGCCCATTTTTAAAAAATACTGCAAAGTTGCTTAGGAGCTAGAAGCACGGCTGCAATATCTGTCGGCACCATCTGACTATTACTACCATCTTCACACAAAGAAGACAGGAAGAGGAAGAGTAGGTCGAAGGGAAGACAAAAGGAGGAAAAGATGTCTCTCTAGCCTTCCCTACCACGATGACTTCTACTGATCAAGTACAGACAGCTCACTCCTCAAGACGCTCACAGGCTATCATGTTTCCCGTAAGACCCAGATGCAGACAATGTCGAAGTGACAAAAGTTTATTCATCAAACAGGGGCAGGCAAAAGGCAGGTCCAGGCAAAAAGCCAGGTCCAGGGCAGGCAGAGGTCAGTAATCCAGATAGGTGGGGAACAGGAGACAAATGGCTGTGAGACTTGAAGTTTAACTCTGGACACATGAAAGGGAGGATGTATACAAAGTGTATGAGGCAACAGAAGAGGAACAGCAGATGGGATATTGATTTTGGAGATGGGAAACGGGTCGATTGACCAGAGGGAGAGTTTGTGGGATTCCACCCAAAGGGGCAGATTCCGTCTGGACAGCCATACCTTCTGCCCGAGATGATACCGGGGAGCCGGGGACCGGTGGCGATCCGCTTGTCGTCGATACCTGGAGGTGGTCTACTTTTACCGTTATGCCATTGAGTCCCTGGTAGTCGATGCATGGGCGCAGTGTCTTGTCCTTCTTCTCCACAAAGAAGAAAACTGCGCCGGAGGAAGAAGGACGGATACATTTTGCAGCTAGGGTGTCTCCATAGCCTTGGTCTCCGG
This sequence comes from Oncorhynchus mykiss, assembly GCF_013265735.2. Lineage (NCBI taxonomy): Eukaryota > Metazoa > Chordata > Actinopteri > Salmoniformes > Salmonidae > Oncorhynchus > Oncorhynchus mykiss. The sequence continues at coordinate 60,988,568 of NC_048583.1, read as the reverse complement.
TCCCGACTGCAAGTACAGTTGTCCCCCGGGGCGGAGGAAGAAGGTCAATCCCATATGGTCGGAGCGGCGGAAGTGAAGTGACCCGAAGGTCCTGGTTATTTGCGGGAATGGTGGAGAAATGCTGGGCAACTTCCAAGCCCCCAGGAAGACGTCCCGGGTCAGGTTGTGCTGACTTCAGGAAATGGGATTGGCAGAACGGGCTTCTATCTCAAGGCCATCAGACTGTTAAACAGCCACCACTAACATTGAGTGGCTGCTGCCAACACACTGACAATGACACTGACTCACTCCAGCCACTTTAATAATGGGAATTGATAGGAAATGATGTAAATATATCACTAGCCACTTTAAACAACGCTACCTTATATAATGTTACTTACCCTACATTATTCATCTCATATGCATACGTATATACTGTACTCTATATCATCGACTGCATCCTTATGTAATACATGTATCACCAGCCACTTTAACTATGCCACTTTGTTTACATACTCATCTTATATGTATATACTGTACTCGATATCATCTACTGTATCTTGCCTATGCTGCTCTGTACCATCACTCATTCATATATCCGTATGTACATATTCTTTATCCCCTTACACTGTGTATAAGACAGTAGTTTTGGAATTGTTATTTAGATTACTTGTTGGTTATTACTGCATTGTCGGAACTAGAAGCACAAGCATTTCGCTATACTCGCATTAACATCTGCTAACCATGTGTATGTGACAAATAAAATTTGATTTGATTTGATTTAATGAGGGGATTGTGTCGCAGGAGCCAGGGAATCTGAGGAGACTTAATGAGCAGGAACTGGATAACCTCGCTGTGGTTCTCTGACACACGCAGGTTGATGGGAGGGGTGTTGTGGGTGACCCAGCCTATAGAGCGCCCGTCTAGCGCTCCAACGTCCACAGGAATGGAGAGGGTCTGAGTTGGGATGCCCAGCTCGGAAGCCAGGCTAGAGTCCAAAAAGCTCTCATCTGCCTCAGAGTCAATGAGGACCCGGAGAGATTCAAATCAAATCAAATGTATTTGTCACATACACATACACAATGAGACTGCACTTGTGAAGGTGGTAAATTACCGTTGAATGGCATCAGACCGAGGCTCTGATGTTCTGAAAGAGCTGCAAAATCTGGACCCCTACAAATCAGCCGGGCTAGACAATCTGGACCCTTTCTTTCTAAAATTATCTGCCGAAATTGTTGCCACCCCTATTACTAGCCTGTTCAACCTCTCTTTCGTGTCGTCTGAGATTCCCAAAGATTGGAAAGCAGCTGCGGTCATCCCCCTCTTCAAAGGGGGGGACACTCTTGACCCAAACTGCTACAGACCTATATCTATCCTACCATGCCTTTCTAAGGTCTTCGAAAGCCAAGTCAACAAACAGATTACCGACCATTTTGAATCTCACCATACCTTCTCTGCTATGCAATCTGGTTTCAGAGCTGGTCATGGGTGCACCTCAGCCACGCTCAAGGTCCTAAACGATATCTTAACCGCCATCGATAAGAAACATTACTGTGCAGCCGTATTCATTGATCTGGCCAAGGCTTTCGACTCTGTCAATCACCACATCCTCATCGGCAGACTCAACAGCCTTGGTTTCTCAAATGATTGCCTCGCCTGGTTCACCAACTACTTCTCTGATAGAGTTCAGTGTGTCAAATCTGAGGGTCTGTTGTCCGGACCTCTGGCAGTCTCTATGGGGGTGCCACAGGGTTCAATTCTTGGACCGACTCTCTTCTCTGTATACATCAATGAGGTCGCTCTTGCTGCTGGTGAGTCTCTGATCCACCTCTACGCAGACGACACCATTCTGTATACTTCCGGCCCTTCTTTGGACACTGTGTTAACAACCCTCCAGGCAAGCTTCAATGCCATACAACTCTCCTTCCGTGGCCTCCAACTGCTCTTAAATACAAGTAAAACTAAATGCATGCTCTTCAACCGATCACTACCTGCACCTACCCGCCTGTCCAACATCACTACTCTGGACGGCTCTGACTTAGAATACGTGGACAACTACAAATACTTAGGTGTCTGGTTAGACTGTAAACTCTCCTTCCAGACCCATATCAAACATCTCCAATCCAAAGTTAAATCTAGAATTGGCTTCCTATTTCGCAACAAAGCATCCTTCACTCATGCTGCCAAACATACCCTTGTAAAACTGACCATCCTACCAATCCTCGACTTTGGCGATGTAATTTACAAAATAGCCTCCAATACCCTACTCAACAAACTGGATGCAGTCTATCACAGTGCAATCCGTTTTGTCACCAAAGCCCCATACACTACCCACCATTGCGACCTGTACGCTCTCGTTGGCTGGCCCTCGCTTCATACTCGTCGCCAAACCCACTGGCTCCATGTCATCTACAAGACCCTGCTAGGTAAAGTCCCCCCTTATCTCAGCTCGCTGGTCACCATAGCATCTCCCACCTGTAGCACACGCTCCAGCAGGTATATCTCTCTAGTCACCCCCAAAACCAATTCTTTCTTTGGCCGCCTCTCTTTCCAGTTCTCTGCTGCCAATGACTGGAACGAACTACAAAAATCTCTGAAACTGGAAACACTTATCTCCCTCACTAGCTTTAAGCACCAACTGTCAGAGCAGCTCACAGATTACTGCACCTGTACATAGCCCACATATAATTTAGCCCTATCAACTACCTCTTTCCCAACTGTATTTAATTAATTTATTTATTTTGCTCCTTTGCACCCCATTATTTTTATTTCTACTTTGCACATTCTTCCATTGCAAAACTACCATTCCAGTGTTTTACTTTCTATATTGTATTTACCTTGCCACCAAGGCCTTTTTTTTGCCTTTACCTCCCTTCTCACCTCATTTGCTCACATTGTATATAGACTTGTTTATACTTTATTATTGACTGTATGTTTGTTTTACTCCATGTGTAACTCTGTGTTGTTGTATCTGTCGAACTGCTTTGCTTTATCTTGGCCAGGTCGCAATTGTAAATGAGAACTTGTTCTCAACTTGCCTACCTGGTTAAATAAAGGTAAAATAAAAAAAAAATAAATAAAAATCTGTCCTCGTGCTCCTAGACCTTAGTGCTGCTTTTGATACCATCGATCACCACATTCTTTTGGAGCGATTGGAAACCCAAATTGGTCTACACGGACAAGTTCTGGCCTGGTTTAGATCTTATCTGTCGGAAAGATATCAGTTTGTCTCTGTGAATGGTTTGTCCTCTGACAAATCAACTGTAAATGTTGGTGTTCCTCAAGGTTCTGTTTTAGGACCACTATTGTGTTCACTATATATTTTACCTCTTGGGAATGTCATTCGAAAACATAATGTTACTTTCACTGCTACACAGCTGTACATTTCAATGAAACATGGTGAAGCCCCACAATTTCCCTCGCTAGAAGCATGTGTTTCAGACATAAGGTAGTGGATGGCTGCAAACTTTCTACTTTTAAACTTGGACAAAACAGAGATGCTTGTTCTAGGTCCCAAGAAACAAAGAGATCTTCTGTTGAATCTGACAATTAATCTTAATGGTTGTACAGTCGTCTCAAATAAAACTGTGAAGGACCTCGGCGTTACTCTGGACCCTGATCTCTCTTTTGAAGAACATATCAAGACTGTTTCAAGGACAGCTTTTTTCCATCTACGTAACACTGCAAAAATCAGAAACTTTCTGTCCAAAAATGATGCAGAAAAATTAATCCATGCTTTTGTCTCTTCTAGGTTAGACTACTGCAATGCTCTACTTTCCGGCTTCCCAGATAAAGCACTAAATAAACTTCAGTTAGTGCTAAATACGGCTGCTAGAATCCTGACCAGAACCAAAAGATTTGATCATATTATTCCAGTGCTAGCCTCCCTACACTGGCTTCCTGTCAAGGCAAGGGCTGATTTCAAGGTTTTACTGCTAACCTACAAAGCATTACATGGGCTTGCTCCTACCTATCGCTCTTATTTGTTCCTGCCGTACATACCTACACATAGACGCAGGCCTCCTGAACTCCTAAACAGCTGGAGGCAGGGCTTTCTCCTATAGAGCTCCATTTTTATTGAATGGTCTGCCTACCCATCTGAGAGACGCAAACTCGGTCTCAACCTTTAAGTCTTTACTTAAGACTTATCTCTTCAGTGGGTCATATGATTGAGTGTAGTCTGGCCCAGGAGTGTGAAGGTGAACGGAAAGGCTCTCAGCAACGAACAGCCCTTGCTGTCTCTTCCTGGTCGGATCCCCTCTTTCCACTGGGATTCTCTGCCTCTAAGCCTATTACATGGGCTATTAGAGTCACTGGCTTACTAGGGCTCTTTCATACCGTCCCTAGGAGGGGTGCGTCACTTGAGTGGGTTGAATCACTGATTTGATCTTCCTGTCTGGGTTGACGCCCCCCCTTAGGTTGTGCCGTGGCGGAGATCTTTGAGGGCTATACTCGGCCTTGTCTCAGGATGGTAAGTTGGTGGTTAAGATATCCCTCTAGTGGTGTGGGGGCTGTGCTTTGGCAAAGTGGGTGGGGTTATATCCTTCCTGTTTGGCCCTGTCCGGGGGTGTCATCGGATGGGGCCACAGTGTCTCCTGACCCCTCCTGTCTCAGCCTCCAGTATTTATGCTGCAGTAGCTTATGTGTCGGGGGGCTAGGGTCAGTTTGTTATATCTGGAGTACTTCTCCTGTCCTATCCGGTGTCCTGTGTGAATTTAAGTATGCTCTCTCTAATTCTCTCTTTCTTTCTATCTCTCGGAGGACCTGAGCCCTAGGACCATGCCTCAGGACTACCTGACATGATGACTCCTTGCTGTCCCCAGTCCACCTGGCCATGCTGCTGAACAGGCAGAACAGTTTCAACTGTTCTGCCTGTGATTATTATTATTTGACCATGCTGGTCATTTATGAACATTTGAACATCTTGGCCATGTTCTGTTATAATCTCCACCCGGCACAGCCAGAAGAGGAATGGCCACCCCACACAGCCTGGTTCCTCTCTAGTTTTCTTCCTAGGTTTTGGCCTTTCTAGGGCGTTTCTCCTAGCCACCGTGCTTCTACACCTGCATTGCTGGCTGTTTGGGGTTTTAGGCTGGGTTTCTGTACAGCACTTTGAAAGTGGCTGGAGTTGAGTCAGTATGTTGGCAGCAGCCACTCAATGTTAGTGATGGCTGTTTAACAGTCTGATGGCCATGAGATAGAAGCTGTTTTTCAGTCTCTCTGTCCCAGCTTTGATGCACCTGTCCTGACCTCGCCTTCTGGATGATGGCGGGGTGAACAGGCAGTGGCTCGGGTGGTTGTTGTCCACAATGATCTTATTGGCCTTCCTGTGACATCAGGTGGTGTAGGTGTCCTGAAGGGCAGGTAGTTTGCCCCCGGTGATGCGTTGTGCAGACCTCACTACCCTGACTACCCTGGAGAGCCTTACTGTCATGGGCGGAGCAGTTGCCGTACCAGGCGGTGATACAGCCCGACAAGATGCTCTCGATTGTGCAACAAGCCGCATTTCTTTAGCCTCCTGAGGTTGAAGAGGCGCTGCTGAACCTTCTTCACCACGCTGTCTGTGTGGGTGGACCATTTCAGTTTGTCCGTGATGTGAACGCCAAGGAACTTAAAACTTTCAACCCTCTCCACTACTGTCCTGTCAATGTAGATAGGGGGCTGCTCGCTCTGCTGTTACCTGAAGTCTACGATCAACTCCTTTGTTTAGTTGACATTGAGTTGTAGGTTATTTTCCTGACACCACACTCCGAGGGCCCTCACCTCCTCCCTGTAGGCCATCTCGTCGTTGTTGGTAATCAAGCCTACTACTGTTGTGTCGTCTGCCAACTTGATGATTGAGTTGGAGGCGTGCATGGCCACACAGTCGTGGGTGAAGAGGGAGTACAGAAGAGGGCTGAGAACGCACCCTTGTGGGGGCCCAGTGTTGAGGATCAGTGGGATGGAGAGGTCGTTTCCTACCCTCACCACCTGGGGGCGGCCCGTCAGGAAGTCCAGGACCCAGTTGCACAGGACGGGGTCGAGTCCCAGGGTCCTGAAGGGCAGGTAGTTTTCACCTGGTGATGCGTTGGCCCGTCAGAAAGTCCAGAACCCAGTTGCGCAGGGTGGGGTCGAGACCCAGCGTCTCGAGCTTAATGACGAGTTTTGAGGGTACTATGGTGTTAAATGCTGAGCTGTAATCGATCAACATCCTTCTTACATAGGTATTCCTCTTGTCCAGATGGGTTAGGGCAGTGTGCAGTGTGATGGCGATTGCGTGATCTGTGGACCTATTGGGGCGGTAAGCAAATTGGAGCCGGTCTAAGGTGTCAGGTAGGGTGGAGGTGATATGGTCCTTGACTAGTCTCTCAAAGCACTTCATGATGATGGAAGTGAGTGCTACAGGGCCGTAGTCATTTAGCTCAGTTACCTTAGCTTTCTTGGGAACAGGAACAATTGTGTCCCTCTTGAAGCATGTGGCAACAGCAGACTGGGATAAGGATTGATTGAATATGTCTGTAAACACACCAGCTAGCTGGTCTGGGCGTGCTCAGAGGATGCGGCCGGGGATGCCGTCTGGGCCTGCAGCCTTGCGAGGGTTAACACGTTTAAATGTTTTACTCATGTTGGCTACAGTGAAGGAGAGCCTGCAAGTTTTGGTAGCTGGCCATGTCAGTGGTACTGTATTGTCCTCAAAGCAAGCAAAAAAGTTGTTTAGTCTGTCTGGGAGCAAGACATTGTGGTCAGCGACGGGGCTTTTTCTTTTGTAGTCCGTGATTGACTGTAGATCCTGTAGGCACTCATTGATCCTGATGGTCAAGGCAATGAGGCAATGGAGCTCCATCGGTAATTCCCGGTCTGCAAGCCTATCCTTGACATCCTCCAAGACTTTGTGTAACATGTCAAATAGCGCTTCTTGGTTCCAGGCACTCTCAGCTGCCAACGTGCGAAAATCCACCAAACAGTCTACCACACTGCGGGAACTGGAGTAGCTTCCGGACAGCCTCTCTCCAGTAGAATGAGGTATCAAACTCCTTCTTTACTTCTCCAGACTGACGCATTTGGCATGTTGTTGCCTCCATGCAGCTGAAGCCCAGGCGAGCGCCCTCCCGGACAACAGCGTGATTAGGTACGCTATCTTAAGGCGGACCGAGGGGAAGGAGGAGGGCTGAAGCTCAAAGATTTTTTACCTTTATTTGACTAGGCAAGTCAGTTAAGAAGAAATTATTATTTTCAATGACAGCGTAGGAAAGGTGGGTTAACTGCCTTGTTCAGGGCAGAATGACAGATGTTTACCTCGTCAGCTCAGGGATTCGATCTTGCAACCTTTCGGTTACAAGTCCAACAGTCTAACACTTAGGCTACCTGCCGCCCAGATTTCGCCCGAAGATGAGAGCACACTGAGCTAGAAACGCCCGAAAATGGCCCAGCTCTCCATTAAAGCGTTCCCAGGAAGGTGGAGGGACTAGTGAGGCGGCGCTGCTAACAGCTGAGTTACTTATGGGCTGTGAGGTTACCATTGTAGTAGGCTGCCTCCTAGCTAACCCACGGAATTGCTCCAGCAAGATGTCCAATGCCCGGTCATGTTGTTCGGCCAAGGTGTGGACCCCCTCCATAACGCCTTGAAGCAATTCCAATGGTGACTCCTTGGGAGGAGACAGTGTTGCACAGTTGGTCCGAGTCTGCTGGGTCAGTCATGGCCAGTTTGTGCAATTACGTTTCAGGTAAGACCCAGATGCAGACAACGTTGAAGTAACAACAGTTCATTAACCGGGGCAGGTAAAAGGCAGGTCCAGGGCAGGCAGTTGTCGGTGATCCAGATAAGTGGGGCAAAGGTACAGGACGGCAGGCAGGCTCAGGGTCAGTGCAGGCAGAATGGTCAACACCGGGAAAACTAGGAAACAGAAACAATCAAGAAACAGGAGCAGAGGGAAAAACGCTGGTAGGTTTGATGAAACAAAATGAACTGGCAACAGACAAACAGAGAACACAGGTATAAATACACAGAGGATAATGGAGACGATGGGCAACACCTGGAGGGGGGTGGAGACAATCACAGACAGGGGGAACAGATCAGGGTGTGAGACAGGCATCTAGCCCAGCTGTCACACACACACAAACACACACTCCTCAAGAAGCTCAATGGCCTCTAGGCCAGCTGCCACAAAAACACACACACACACACACACTCCTGAAGACACTTGCAGGCCTCTATGCCAGCTGCCACACACACACACACGCACGCACGCACGCACGCACACACAGGGTGGGACGCACGCACACACGCTTGCAGGGGTGGGCCAGCTGCCACGCTCTAAATGGTACGCCACTCCATCACTCCTTCTACCCCCTCTCGCTCTCTCTCAGACACACCTCGCAGGTATGGGCCAGCTGCCACGGTCTGAAAGATAGACATTTGACTGTGTAGCCATCATTAAACCCGGCGGTGAGGCGAGCCAGCAGAGCTAGACACGGACTTGGCAGAGGGCAGTAAGGGACTCACTGATGTCTCAATCTAGCCTGTTGGCTTTCCCCCTCAATCTAGCCTGCTCCTTCGAGGCTTTCCCCTTCAATCTAGTCTGCTCCTTAGAGGCTTTTCCCTCAATCTAGCCTGCTTCTTAGAGGCTCTCCCCCTCAATCTAGCCTGCTTCTTAGAGGCTTTCCCCCTCAATCTAGCCTGCTTCTTAGAGGCTTTCCCCCTCAATCTAGCCTGCTTCTTAGAGGCTTCCCCCTCAATCTAGCACTCCTTAGAGGCTTTCCCCCTCAATCTAGCCTGCTTCTTAGAGGCTTTCCCCCTCAATCTAGCCTACTCCTTAGAGGCTCTCCCCGTCTCTTGGTCCATGTTTTGGGGAAGCCTGGCTTCCCTTGGCATCTATGAATACATGTCACTGTACGATCCTCCTCCAGAGGGCTTCATTCACACACACCATACATACACCCTCCATTATGTGTCAGAGCAACAAAGAGGGTCAGCTCTCTCTCTCCCTCTCCCTCTCCCTCTCCGTCTCTCTCTCTCTCTCTCCCTCTCCCTCTCCCTCTCCCTCTCTGTCTCTCTCTCTCTCTCTTTCAATTCAGTCAGCTGTATAAGGAAATAAGGAAATTCAATTAATTTAAATTTGCTTTATTGGCATGACGTAACAATGTACATATTGTCAAAGTGTCACGATCGTGTGTAGAGACGGACCACGTAGAGTTCTTTATTATCAAGTGAAACCTCGAACAAAAACTAAATAAAGGACCAACGAAACGTGACGACGTGGTGCACAAACACAAAATAATATCCCACAAACACAGGTGGGAAAAACAGCTACTTAAATATGATCCCCAATTACCAGCTGCCTCTAATTGGGGAACCAAACCAAAACACCAACATAGAAATTTTAAACTAGAACACCACCTCGTCACGCACTGACCTACTACACCATAGAGAAACAAGGTCTCTCTATGGTCAGGGCGTGACACAAAGCTATCGGATATTTACCATATGAAAATAATAAGAATCAAAATTGTCAACGGGACAACAATAACAACAATAACCAAGGGTCAAAATAACCATACATTGAACAATAACAATAAGCATACAGTAGAGGACATGTGCAGGTTGATGGGTTTGTCAGACACTGTCCCTCATCTTATGGCAGGCAGCAATGTAGTGCGCTGCCAACCCACAGCTCTCTGCGTCCTCCCCCCAACAGGACGGGTAGCCTACTCTCATCAGAGAGGTCTTTGAAACCTTGAATAAGGGTTTAACATTTTGGGAAAATTACACTCTCTAATTGTTTTATATTTTTTTACATTTTGCAGGAAATGCAGCTCCGTCTCAGGTTCTGCTGTTGTGCAGTGGTTGCACAGCCTTTCCTCTACAGGGAGCCAGGTTTTCCTGTGTCTACCCTTCTCAATGGCAAGGCTATGCTCACTGAGCCTGTACTTTGTCAAGGTTTTTCTAAGGTTTTGATCAGTAACCATGGTCAAATAGTTAGCCACGGTGTACTGTCGATTTTGCTTTGTGTTTGTGCTGTGTTGTAATTTGGTTTATTCCGATTGATTGGATGTTCTGGTCCTGAGGCTTCAGTGTGTTAGTAGAACAGGTTTGTGAAGCAGCCAGAAGTTAAATCCAAGTTGAACAATTTAAGCATAGCATTTTGCAACTCAGGTGTGCTGTTTTTCAGCATTTCATTTCTGATGTTATCTAGACCACAAGCCTTCTTTGATTTTATAGATTTGAGCTTTTCATTTAGTTCTTTCTCTCACATACAGTATTTGAAATCTAATTATATAATCTGTGTGTGGACGGGTTTATGTTGTCTGCACCTGCTCTGGGCCTGGTGCAGGCCGGGGATGCTGTGTGTGTGTGTGTGAGTATAGGTCAAAGTAACGTGTGTGTGTGTGTGTGTGTGTCCGTGTGTGTAACTGAGTGTTGATCTGATCATCTGTGTGTTGTTAGAGTGCTGTTCATACATTGGTCTTCACGTTAAACATAAACCTAAACAGAGATCAACTACTTGGATGTGTCCGTGTGTCTGTGTAGGGTGGTTGGGTGGGAGTTTGTGCAGGTGGGCATCAGTGTATTAGAGAACGAATGGAAAACCTACAGTCCACCTTTGTGCTCTTTTTTTACACACACACCTATGGACCTTGATAAAGGTCAGCCCCTCTGCGTGTGTGTCTGTTTGAAGCAAGGCCTTCCATCATACGTTACTGTGTGTGTGTGTCAGGCGTAGTGGGTCGCCTCAGGGAGTGGTGTGTCATGGATGTTAATAGCCCTGGGCAGGCCTCAGCCGAGCCGGGGGCTGGAGTTGTCTGTCTGACCCCACCCCGCTGCCCTGATCCTGGGGAAGAGAGGCTGGGGAGTGGGGGGCCTCAGCAGGGGCCTGGGTCGCGGTCAGCACGCATCACACTCAACACACACACCCACTGGGAACTGTTATGGAGAAGATTGAAAGATATTTTATTTTCACATACACCAGATGGGTGTGGTGAAATGTGTTGTTTTACAGGGTCCGCCATAGTAGTACAGCGTTCCTGGTGCAAATTAGGGTGAAGTGCCATGCTCAAGGGTACATCGACAGATTTTTCACCTTATTGGCTAGATTATTTGAACCACCGACCTTTACGGCTACTGGCCCAACTCTCTAACCGTCTAGTGGCTACCAACCTACAGGGATTTTTCATATAATAATAACAAGATAGTCAGTATAATATTAATCATAATAAACTTTGTTTATTTGATAATTTTTTTTTAAATGTTTTGCTCTTTAATACAAGTCACAAAGTGCATAAAATTATAAAATAATAAAATAAAAGTAATAACAGAAGAAAAATAAATAACAGGAAGGAGAATAAAACACGTCATTAAAATCTAAATATTCTGGGATTTAACATATTATGGCATAACGCTGCAACGACTTCGGGAGAAACGTTTGAGTTGTTACTCTTTTACCATTTGTATAGTTTATGAAAAATAAGAGAATATCAAATAACGGAAAATTAAAACTTATTTTGTCAGGAGCGTCGAGGACCACTCGCCACCTTGTTTAACGTGCCAGGGATTCAAACCAGTGACCCAATTCCAAAACCCTGCCATTGCAATTTAATTGAAAACAAATGCTTATTGGCCTTCAAGGAGAAAATAATCTATGTACACACACACACACACACACACACACACACACACACACACACACACACACACACACACACACACACACACACACACACACACACACACACACACACACACACACACACACATCTGCTCTAAACTTCAGAAGCTGCAGTGCCACCTCAGATGGCCTCAGATCTTTGCGATCCATGCCGTGCCAACACACACACACACACACACACACCATGCTGACACTTTTCAGAGTCTTTTGTTCAGCAGCAGGAGAAAGGTCGGGGGTAAATAACAGCATCAGGTCGTTGGCGTGTGTGCTCCACTGGTTTCCTATTTCTCATGGCAACCGGACACAAATCCTGCTGCTGTGATGGCACACTGCAGATATGGGAAGTGAAATGGCTGCCGGTTTAAGGGCTCCTGACCAACAGTGCAATTTGGTGTGTTTTTTTTTTTTTGCATTGTTTATAACTTATTTTGTACATAATGTTCATGATACAATCTCTTACGACCGAAAAGGGCTTCTGGATATCAGAACAGTTATTACTCACCTGGAATTGGACAAAGAGGTTTTCTGTATCGAGTCCGAAGTGAGGATATACTGCTTCTCCAAGACCTGGACCAAATCCCCATCAATCGAATGAAGAAAAGACAGAAACACAGAGGGCGGAGATTGGGGTGCCTTGTTAGAATTTGTTGGCGAGTGGTTAACTCACCTCTACCATCCATTCTACTGGGCATCGTGCAATGACTGGAGAATAAACTGGATGATCTCCGTATGGGACACCTGTCGACAATTTCCAGTGAAATTATAGGGCGCAATACAAATACATAAATAGTAAAAAATTATGGATATTAAACATCTAGGTACATACAAGTGTCTTATATGTTCAAAGCTTAAATTCTTGTTAATCTAACTGCAATGTCTGATTTACAGTAGGCTTTACAGCGAAAACATGCCATATGATTGTTTGAGGACAGCGCCCCACATCAACATATTTTTCAACCAGCACAGGAGTTATAAAATCACAAATAGCGATTAAATATATCACTTACTTTAAGAAAATCTTCATCTGATTTGCAATCCAAAGGGTCCTAGCTACAACATGCATGGTTGTTTGGTTAGATAAAATCCTTCTTTATATCCCAAAAAGTCTGTATAGTTGGCGCCATCGATCTGAGTTCAACATGCAGACAAAGGAATCCAAAAAGCTACTGCTAAACTTTATTAAAACAAGTCAAACTATGTCTCTATTTAATCCTCAGGTACCCTAATTATAATTATGTAATGAATTAATGTAATTAAACTATAACATTTCATACGGAAAGAAGTATGATAAATAGAAAACTAAAATTTGCAAGTGTGCGTCTTCTTCGTCACGCGCCCACAGACTGATTTCCAAATGTGACTCCCAGTACCAAAACTCCAAATTCTCCCTCGTTTTGGAAGAAATAAGCCTGAAACCTTGAACAAAGATTGTTGCCAGTCTCTGTAGTGGAAATAGGAATTACAATCTGGGATATGGAATTGCATAGGACCCTTTCCATAAAAAAAAATAAAAAAATCTGGTTGTTTTCTCTTTGGATTTTCTCCTACCATATCAATTGTGTTATAGTCTCATACATTATTTTAACATTTCTATGAAAGTGTCTTCTATCCAATGGTACCAATTATATGCATATCCTGCTTCTGTGCCTGAGTAACAGGCAGTTTACTTTGGGCACGTCAGTCAGGCGGAAATTCTGATAAAAGGACCCTAGCCCTAACAAGTTTTAAAGAAGGATTTTTAAGCCTTGAGACAATTGAGAAATGGATTGAGTATGTGTGTCATTCAGAGGGTTAAAGGGGAAGACAACATTTTTAAGTGCCTATGAACAGGGTCTGGTTGTAGATGCCAGTCGCACCGGTTTGAGAACTGCAATGCTGCTGGGTTTTTCACGTTCAACAGTTTCCTGTGTGTGTCAAGCGTGGTCCACCACCCAAAGGACATACATGTGCAACCAGAGGAAAAAAACACCTTTACTCCACAGAGACATGTACAAAGCTCCCCCTCGCCCTCCATTTGGCAAATCTGACCATAATTCTATCATCCTGGTTCCTGCTTACAAGCAAAAACTAAAGCAGGAAGTACCAGTGACTCGCTCAATACGCAAGTGGTCAGATGACGCGGATGCTACGCTACAGGACTGTTTTGCTAGCACAGACTGGAATATGTTCCGGGATTCATCCAATGGCATTGAGGAGTACACTACCTCAGTCACCAGCTTCATCAATAACAACATCAATGACCTCTTCCCAACATTGACCGTATGTACAAATCCCAACCAGAAGCCATGGATTACAGGCAACATCCTCACCAAGCAAAAGGCTAGAGCTGCCGCTTTCAAGGAGTGGGACACTAATCCGGATGCTTCCAAGAAATGCCCTCAGACGAACCATCAAACAGGCAAGCGTCATTCCAGGACTAAGATTGAATCCTACAACACCTGCTCTGATGCTAATCGGATGTGGCAGGGCTTGCGAACTATTACAGAATAGAAAGGGAAAACCAGCCTCGAGCTGCCCATTGACACGAGCCTACCAGATGAGCTAAATGCATTTTATGCTTGCTTCCAGGCAAGCAACACAGAAGCAGTCATGAGAGCACCAGCTGTTCCAGACGACTCTATGATCAAGCTCTCCGTGGCCTATGCGAGAAAGACCTTTAAGTGTCTTCACTGACTGAGAAAGACCAACTGATAAGTGTCTTCACTGACATTTTCAACCTCTCCCTGACCGAGTCTGTAATAGCTACATGTTTCAAGCAGACCACCATTGTCCTTGTGCCAAAGAAGCAAAGGAAACCTGCCTAAATGACAACCGCCTTGTAGCGTCAGCGGTTATGAAGTGCTTTGAAAGGCTGCTCATGGTTCAACACTATCATCCCGGAAACCCTAGAGCCACTCTAATTTGCATACCTCTCCAACAGATCCACAGATGATGGAATCTCAATCACTCCACACTGCCCTTTCCCACCTGGACAAAAGGAACACCTTTGTGAGAATGCTGTTCATTGACTACAGCTCAGTGCTCAACACTATAGTGCCCACAAAGCTCATCACTAAGCTAAGGACACTGGGACTAAACACCTCCCTCTGCAATTGGATCCTGGACTTCCTGACAGGTCAACCCCAGGTTGTAAGGGCAACAAGACATCTGCCACGCTGATCCTCAACACGGGGGCTCCCCAGGGGTGTGTGCTTGGTCCCCTCCTGTACTACCTTTTCACCCACGACAGCGTGGCCAAGCACAACTCCAACACCATCATTAAGTTTGCTGACAACACATAAGTGGTAGATCTGATCACCGACAACGATGAGACAGCCTATAGGGAGGATGTCAGAGACCTGGCAGTGTGGTGCCAGAACAAAAACCTCTCTCTCAACTTGAGCAAGACAAAGGAGCTGATCGTGGACTACCCTATTCACATTGACAGGGCTGTGGTAGAGCGGGTCGAGAGTTCCAAGTTCCTTGGTTTCCACATCACCAACAAACTATCATGGTCTAAACACACCAAGACAGTCGTGAAGAGGGCATGACAAAACCGTTTTCCCCTTGGGAGACTGAAAATATTTGGCATGGGTCCCCAGAACCTCAAAAAGTTCTACAGCTGCACCATCGAGAGCATCCTGACCGGTTACATCACCGCTTGGTATGACAACTGCCAGGCATCCGGCAGTAAGGCGATACAGAGGGTAGTTTGTACAGCCCAATACATCACTCGGGCCAAGCTTCCTGCCATCCAGGACCTATATATTAGAAGGGGTCAGAGGAAGGCCCAAAAAATGGTCAAAGACTCCAGTTCTCTCTGGTACCACACAGCATTACCGGAGCGTCAAGTCTAAGTCCAAAAGGCTCCTTAATACCTTCTATCTCCAGGCCATAAGACTCCTGAACAATTCATCAAATGTCCACCCGGACTATTTACATTGACCTCCCCTTTGTTGTTAACACTGCTGCAACTCGCTGTTTATTATCTATGCATAGTCACTTTACCTCCTGTAGAAATTACCTCGACTAACCTGTACCCCTGCACATTGACTCAGTACCGGTACCCCCTGTACATAGCCTCGTTATTGTTATTTTATTGTGTACTTTTTATAGAATTGTTTACTTAAGAAAATATTTACTAAATTAACTAAACTCTATTTCTTGAAATGCAAGGTCTACACAGCATGTAAAAAATAACATTTGATTTGATGTGGGAGTCTTTCAATATTTGGTTAGTTTTCAATTTCTTTGTTGATATGTGTAATCTGAGGGAAATATATGTCTCTAATATGGTCATACATTTGGCAGGACGTTAGGAAGTGCAGCTCAGTTTCCACCTCATTTTGTGGGCAGTGTGCACATAACCTGTCTTCTCTTGAGAGTCAGGTCTGCCTATGGCGGCCTTTCTCAATAGCAAGGCTATGCTCACTGAGTCTGTACATAGTCAAAGCTTATCTTCATTTTGGATCAGTCACAGCGGTCAAGCATTCTGCGACTGTGTACTCTCTGTTTAAGGCCAAATAGCATTCTAGTTTGTTCCCTTTTTTTTGGTTAATTCTTTACAATGTGTCAAGTAATTATCTTTTAGTTTTCTCATGGTTTGGTTGGGTCTAATGGAAAGAGGAGAGGGAGGAGAGAGGAGAGGGAGGAGAGAGGAGAGGGAGGAGAGAGGAGCGGGAGGAGAGAGGAGAGGGGGGAGAGAGGAGAGGGAGGAGAGAGGAGAGGGAGGAGAGAGGAGCGGGAGGAGAGAGGAGCGGGAAGAGAGAAGAGTTTATGGTTGGTTGGTAAACCACATGAGTTCTTAGAGTGCTGATGTGGGCCACTCTGTGATGAACTGACCTTTCTCTTCACTGTCAGAGGTAAGAGAGAGAGGGGGGGGGGGGGGGGGGGGGGGGGGGGGGGGGGGGGGGGGGGGGGGGGGGAGAGGAGAGAGGAGGGGGGGGGGGGGGAGGAGGGAAGGAGGGAGAGGGGGAAGGAAGGAAAGACAGAGAGGGGATGGAGGAGGAGAGGGAGGTAAAAAGAGGGAGACAGCGCAGGAAAAGGAAAAACATGAGGGATGAGGAGTTGGATTAATAAAACCAACAAGACCATCATATCTGCCTGAACCCTCGCCGGAGCATGTTGACATGCCAAGAATGTTAGAGGGTTCATCGGCATGACAATGGGGTTTTGTGGGCATCCCGATGGCATCTCCAAACACTCTGTGGTACACCAACAATAACAACAGCCTGGTTCAACCCCACTCAGCTCCAACGGCTATGTTCTGTTTGTCTTGTTTTCTGTGTTTTATTCAGATATAACAACTTGGCTTCTCTGTAGGGGAGAAACCACTGACAAGAGAGAGAAAAAAAACAAAACAGAGAGACCGAGAGAGAGAGAGAGAGAGAGAGAGAGAGATATAATATGACACTTGAAATGTATTTTATGCTTTTGGAGTTTAATATTTACTGTTCATTTCACTTGTGTATATTATCTACCTCACTTGCTTTGGCAATGTGAACATGTGTTTCCCATGCCAATAAAGTCCATTGAATTGAATTGAGAGAGAGAGAGAGACAAAGAGAGACAGAGAGACAATGTGTGTGAGTGTGTGTTAGGGTTGATGCTATGTAATGGGGGTCTAAATGCTGATGATGTTTGTGTGTTTAACAGCCAGAGGACAGATACTGATGAAGAGAGAGAGAGAGTGAGAGAGAAAGAGAGAGCGAGAGATCAAAAGCGTAACGGACCCCCCACAGACACTAGACACTATGCTTTTACTATCTCATCCTGGAATATACAGGGTCAGAGGTCACCTGACTTTGGCCTCAAGAGCAGGAACCTAGACTTCATCAAAGAAATCGGTAATACAGACATTGTCATCCTACAAGAAACATGGTATAAAAATGACGGACCCACTGGTTGCCCTCTAGTTTACAGAGAGCTGGTAGTCCCATCCACCAAACTACCAAGTGTGAAACGTGGAATTGACTCAGGGGGTATGCTAATTTGGTTTAGAGCAGACCTAACTCACTCTATTAAATTAATCAAACAGGAACATTTTACATTTGGCTATAAATTAATAGTTTTTAGGGACTTCCTCTAACACCACCTGGTGTAGAGCAGTTGCCATACCAGGCAGTGATTTAAGCTCTTGATGGTGCAGCTGTCGAACCTTTTGGTCTGAGGACCCATGCCAAATCTTTTCAGTCTCCTGAGGTGGAATAGGCTCTATTCACAACTGTCATGGTGTGCTTGGACCATGTTAGTTTGTTGTTGATGTGGACACCAAGAACTTGAAGCTCTCAACCTGCTCCACTGCTGCCCCGTCGATGAGAATGCGAGCGTGGCTCGGTCCCCTTTTCCCTGTAGTTCTCCTTTGTCTTGATCACGTTGAGGGAGAGGTTGTTGTCCTGGCACCACACAGCCAGGTCTCTGACCTCCTCCCTATAGGCTGTCTCATTTTTTTTTGTCGGTGATCAGGCTGTTGTGTCATCGGCAAATGTAATGATGGTGTTGAGCCCATTACATTTATGGTTGTGAGGTCTGGGGTCCGCTCACTAACCAAGAATTCACAAAACGGGAAAAACTCCAAATTGAGACTCTGCACGCAGAATTCTGCAAAAATATCCTCCGTGTACAACGTAGAACACCAAATTATGCACGTGGAGCAGAATTAGGCTGATACCCGCTAATTATCAAAATTCAGGAAAAAGCGGTTAAGTTCTTAAACCACCTAAAAGGAAGTGATTCCCAAACCTTCTTTAACAAAGTTATCACCTACAGAGAAATTAACCTGGAGAAGAGCCTCCTAAGCAAGCTGGTCTTGAGGCCTATTTGGCCCTAAACAGAGAGTACACAGTGGTCGAATACCTGACCACTGTGACTGACCCAAACTTAAGGAAAGCTTTGACTATGTACAGACTCAGTGAGCATAGCCTTGCTATTGAGAAAGGCTGCCCACAAAATGAGTTGGAAACTGAGCTGCACTTCCTAACCTCCTGCCAGATGTATGACCATATTAGAGTCACAGATTACACAGACCCACAAAGCAAATCCAATTTTGATAAACTCCCATATCTATTGGGTGAAATACCACAGTGTACCATCACAGCAGCAAGATTGGTGACCTGTTGCCACAAGAAGACTATAACCAGTGAAGAACAAACACCATTGTAAATACAACTTATATTTTTTGTAATTTAATTCCATTTTGTACTTTAACTATTTGCACATCATTACAACACTGTAAGGCACAAGGCAAGGCAAGGCACATGCAGTGCCTTGCAAAAGTATTCACCCCCTTGGCATTGTTCCTATTTTGTTTCATTACAACCTGTAATTTCAATGGACTTTTATTTGGATTT
Source organism: Oncorhynchus mykiss (assembly GCF_013265735.2). Taxonomy (NCBI): domain Eukaryota; kingdom Metazoa; phylum Chordata; class Actinopteri; order Salmoniformes; family Salmonidae; genus Oncorhynchus; species Oncorhynchus mykiss. Next base: position 60,969,619 of record NC_048583.1, on the reverse strand, counting down.
CATGTAATGGACATAAACAAATTAGTCAACAAAATGTGAAATGAAAAAAAATACTTGTTTCAAAACAGGGACAAAGTTGTGGAGAAGTACAGATCAGGGTTATTAAAGTTATTAAGTTATTAAAAAATATCAGAAACTTTGAACATCCCACTGAGCACCAATAAATCCATTATTAAAACTTCTGACGGCTAGGCTGGACAACATTCCGCTTAACTTCTTGTTATTAACCTCTCAGAGAGGCAACAAAAAGATTAAAGATAACCCTGAAAGAGCAGGGCTTAATGGAAGAAAAATGCCATTGCTTAAAGAAAAAAATAAGCAAACACGTTTGGTGTTCACCAACAGGCATGTGGGAGACTCCCCAAACATATGGAAGAAGGTACTCTGGACAGATGAGACTAAAATTGAGCTTTTTGGCAATCAAGGAAAACGCTATGACTGGCACAAACCCAACACCTCTCAACACCCCGAGAATACCATCCCCACAGTGAAGCATCGGCAGGGACTGAGAAACTTGTCAGAATTGAAAGAATGATGGATGGCGCTAATTACAGGGAAATTCTTTAGGGAAACCTGTTTCAGTCTTCCAGAGATTTGAGATTGGGACGTAGATTCACCTTCCAGCAGGACAATGACCCTAAGCATACTGCTAAAGCAAAACTCGAGTGGTTTAAGGGGAAACATTTAAATGTCTTGGAATGGCCTAGTCAAATCCCAGACCTCAATCCAATTGAGAATCTGTGGTATGACTGGGAATGGCTGTACAGCAGTGGAACTCATCCAACTTGAATGAGTTGTAGCAGTTTTACCTTGAAGAATAGGCAAAAATCCCAGTGGCTAGATGTGCCAAACTTATGTAACGGATGTGAAACGGCTAGCTTAGTTAGCATGGGCGCTAAATAGCATTTTAATCAGTGACGTCACTTGCTCTGAGACCTTGAAGTAGTAGTTCCCCTTGCTCTGCAAGAGCCGCGGGTTTTGTGGAGCGATGGGTAACGATGCTTCGAGGGTGACTGTTGATGTGCGCAGAGTCCCTGCTTCGCGCCCGGGTATGGGCGAGGGGACGGTCTAAAATTACACTGTTACATTGATGCTGTTGACCCGGATTACTGGTTGCTGCGGAAAAAGGAGGAAGGTCAAAAGGGGGGTGAGTGTAACGGATGTGAAACGGCTAGCTTAGTTAGCGTGGGCGCTAAATAGCGTTTCAATCAGTGACGTCACTTGCTCTGAGACCTTGAAGTAGTAGTTCCCCTTGCTCTGCAAGGGCCGCGGCTTTTGTGGAGCGATGGGTAACGATGCTTCGAGGGTGACTGTTGATGTGCGCAGAGAGTCCCTGCTTCGCGCCCGGGTATGGGCGAGGGGACGGTCTAAAGTTATACTGTTACACTTATAGGGGCATACCCCAAGAGACTTGCAGCTGTAATTGCTGCAAAAGGTGCCTCTACAAATTTTTTTTTTTTTTTGGGGGGGGGGGTGAATAGTTATGCACGCTTAAGTTTTCTGTTGTTTTGTCTTATTTCTTTTATTACAGGATGTAATGCAACAAAATAGAAACCGTGAATATTTTGGAAAACATTTTCTATAGTTTGTTTTCACTGTTGTTTATCATGTTCACTTGCTCTAGCAACGTAAACATATGTTTCCCATGCCAATAAAGCCCCTTAACTTGAAAATGAAAATCTGTCTCTCTCCCACTCTGTTTCTCTCACCCCTCTTTCTCTCCCCCTCTGTCCCCCCCCCCCCCCCCCCCCCTCTGTCTCTCTCCCCCCTCTGTCTCTCTCCCCCCTCGGTTTCTCTCTCTCCCCTCTGTTTCTCTCCCCCCTCTCTTTCTCTCCCCCCCTCTGTTTCTCTCTCCACCCTCTGTTTCTCTCTCCCCCCTCTGTTTCTCCCCCCCTCCCCCCCTCTGTTTCTCTCCCCCCTCTGTTTCTCCCCCCCCTCTATTTCTCTCCCCCCTCTCTTTCTCTCCCCCCCTCTGTTTCTCTCTCCACCCTCTGTTTCTCTCTCCCCCCTCTGTTTCTCCCCCCCTCCCCCTCCTCTGTTTCTCTCCCCCCTCTGTTTCTCCCCCCCTCTATTTCTCTCCCCCCTCTGTTTCTCTCTCCCCCCTCTGTTTCTCTCCCCACTCTGTTTCTCTCCCCCCTCTATTTCTCTCCCCCCTCTGTTTCTCTCTCCCCCCTCTGTTTCTCTCCCCCCTCTGTTTCTCTCTCCCCAGAGCAGGGCTCTGAGTGTATCTCTCTGGGAAGGAGCAGGGCTCTGAGTGTCTCTCCCTGGGAAGGAGCAGGGCTCTGAGTGTATCTCTCTGGGAAGGAGCAGGGCTCTGAGTGTCTCTCCCTGGGAAGGAGCAGGGCTCTGAGTGTCTCTCCCTGGGAAGGAGCAGGGCTCTGAGTGTCTCTCCCTGGGAAGGAGCAGGGCTCTGAGTGGCTCTCCCTGGGAAGGAGCAGGGCTCTGAGTGTATCTCTCTGTGAAGGAGCAGGGCTCTGAGTGTATCTCTCTGTGAAGGAGCAGGGCTCTGAGTGTATCTCTCTGGGAAGGAGCAGGGCTCTGAGTGTATCTCTCTGGGAAGGAGCAGGGCTCTGAGTGTATCTCTTTGGGAAGGAGCAGGGCTCTGAGTGTATCTCTCTGGGAAGGAGGAGAGCTCTGAGTGTCTCTCCCTGGGAAGGATAAAGGCTCTGAGTGTATCTCTACCTCTGTTCCTTCTATCTCTCCTTCCCTCCCTCTGTTCCTTCTATTTCTCATTCCCTCCCTCTGTTCCTTCCATCTCCCCTTCCCTCCCCTGTTCCTTCTATCTCTCCTTCCCTCCCTCTGTTCCTTCTATCTCTCCTTCCCTCCCTCTGTTCCCTCCATCTCTCCTTCCCTCCCTCTGTTCCTTCCATCGCTCCTTCCCTCCCTCTGTTCCCTCCATCTCTCCTTCCCTCCCTCTGTTCCCTCCAGCTCTCCTTCCCTCCCTCTGTTCCTTCCATCGCTCCTTCCCTCCCTCTGTTCCCTCCATCTCTCCTTCCCTCCCTCTGTTCCCTCCATCTCTCCTTCCCTCCCTCTGTTCCCTCCATCTCTCCTTCCCTCCCTCTGTTCCTTCCATCGCTCCTTCCCTCCCTCTGTTTCCTCCATCTCTCCTTCCCTCCCTCTGTTCCCTCCATTTCTCATTCCCTCCCTCTGTTCCCTCCATCTCTCCTTCCCTCTCTCTGTTCCTTCCATCTCTCCTTCCCTCTCTCTGTTCCCTCCATCTCTCTTTCCCTCCCTCTGTTCCCTTCGTCTCTCCTTCCCTCCCTCTGTTCCTTCCATGTCTCCTTCCCTCCCTCTGTTCCCTCCATCTCTCCTTCCCTCCCTCTGTTCCTTCCATCTCTCCTTCCCTCCCTCTGTTCCCTCCATCTCTCTTTCCCTCCCTCTGTTCCCTCTGTCTCTCCTTCCCTCCCTCTGTTCTTTCCATCTCTCCTTCCCTCCCTCTTTTCCTTCCATCTCTCCTTCCCTCCCTCTGTTCCTTCCATCTCTCCTTCCCTCCCTCTGTTCCCTCCATCTCTTCTTCCCTCCCTCTGTTCCTTCCATCGCTCCAGGCAAAGAGAAGCAGAGACACTTGGAGGCGTGCTGTGCAGACGTAAGTTAGCTTCGAGGAAAGCTGTGGTGTGTTGGTGTTTGTTTATAAGTGAGGGATGGCCTCTCTGCTCTGTGTGTGATGGACCCATGCGATGGAGGCAGATGTACTCAGATAAACACCGATAGACACAGAAGAGAAATGAGCATCTCCTAATGTTCACCTCTCAAATGAGTGCTTCCACTTCACCCACACCGCATTAGACAGCATGGCCCCACTGGCCTTCCACCTCGTCCTCCCGGTCCCAGAGTCCTGTATTCAGGTCTTCAGTGGAGCAGAACCCCAGCGTCCCTCTGTGGAATCCTGCTTAATTGTGTTAATTTACTGCTTAGCTTGAGACAAGGCATTGGAGGGCCGTGCGTGTGTGTGTGTGTGCGCGCGTGCGTGCGTTTGTCTGTGTGTGTGTGTGTGTGTGTGTGTGTGTGTGTGTGTGTGTGTGTGTGTGTGTGTGTGTGTGTGTGTGTGTGTGTGTGTGTGTGTGTGCGTGCGTGCGTGCGTGTGTCTGTGTGTGTGTGTGTGTGTGTGTGTGTGTGTGTGTGTGTGTGTGTGTGTGTGTGTGTTGATTATGGAGTGAAGGGGAAGTATTTGAGCGTCGGACCCAGTTGACAGAAGGGGCTTCCCGTCTGTCCCTCTGAGGTTTTTCACCGACGATGATAAACTTCTCACCTTAATCCTCTTATTGCCTCAGCGCACACACACACAAACGCATACACACACACACACACACACACACACACAAACACAAACGCATACACACACACGGAAACACACACACACACACGTCACAAGTTACAGTTCAACACTGCAGGTTGAACCCGGGGTCAATGTTAGCAGACACACACACTGACTTGCTGACTCATATACACACACACACACACACACACACACACACACACACACACACACACACACACACACACACACACACTCTGAAGCCTCTCTTTCCTTCCCCACCAGCGAGTGTGTTTCTGCCTAATCAAGTAGCTGGTATCTGCCTGACAAGATTTCCTGCAACAATAGCTCTAACAGCTTAGACTAATGAGTGCTCTTTAAGATACCCCAGAGCTCCAGGGGAGAGGGCCAGACCAGCTCCCTCTACCCCATCACCAGGGCCCTGAGTCCAGCCGCCACCGCAACACCAGTAGCCTGTAGCATGGAGCTTGGGAGCTATCTTAGCTGATGGTTGTGGTTTAGGAGCGAAAGAGATGGATAAACAAACAAACAAAGTAACCAAGGAAAGGACAATGAGGCCCTGGCAGGCCCACAGTGGTATTTAGAGCCATAACAAACACACACACACACACACACACACTCTGTCTCTGTCTCTGTCATTATCATGGCCGCGTCGCGCCAACTCGCTCTCAAAGTGCACCAGATGTGCTCTCTCTCGCAATTATTCCAGCAAAGTCCCTGGCTCAGATGTGTGTGTGTGTGTGGTGTGTGTGTGTGTGTGAGTGTGTGCGTGCGTGCATGTGTGTGTGTCACTCGCGTGGTCTTGTTGGAGCTGCAAATGTCTTCCATTTTAATTCCTGGCTGACCTTCTCTGCTCCCAGCTTTAATGTTTGGCTTTCATACCGTTTCACCTCCATGCCCGGTCAACCAAACTCACACAGTACTGCACAAAACAGTCTGTTTTTTTACAAAAGTTTATATCTTTCTGTGATTCTGTCACTGTTGTTTTTGGTGTCATATTTTACGGTCGAGATCCGAATTGTTACAATGCTTTTAGTATATTCTGAAATAATTTTAGTGACTTATTTTCTGCATTATTAATAGGATTGTTATATTGTCGAAAATATTCAACATGTAGGATTAATTTAATTCCAGAAGGACGAACCTTGGCAATTATTTCTAGAACAGCAGCAGAGTTCCTAATAGAATGTCAGTCAGTCATTAGAACTCTGACATCACAACAGAATGTCAGTCAGTCATTAGAACTCTGACATCACAACAGAATGTCAGTCAGTCATTAGAACTCTGACATCACAATAGAATGTCAGTCAGTCATTAGAACTCTGACATCATAATAGAATGTCAGCCAGTCATTAGAACTCTGACATCACAATGGAATGTCAGTCCGTCATTATAACTCTGACATCACAATAGAATGTCAGTCAGTCTTTATAACTCTTACATCACAATAGAACCAGTGCTCCCGCACATTGGCTAACGGGGCTATCTGCATTGTGTCCCACCACCTGCCAACTCCTCCTTTACACTACTGCTACTCTCTGTTCATCATGTATGCATAGTCACTTTAACCAAATCTACATGTACATACTACCTCAACAAGCCTGACTAACAGGTGTCTGTATATAGTCTCTCTACTTTTATAGCCTTGCTACTGTTATTTTCAAATGTCTTTTTACTGTTGTTTTATTTCTTTACTTACCTACACACACACACACACATACACACACACACACACACACTTTTTTTTCGCACCATTGGTTAGAGCCTGTATTCAGCATTTCACTGTAAGGTCTACTACACCTGTTGTATTCGGCGCGCGTGACAAATAAACTTTGATTTGATTTGATTTGAGAATGTCAGCCATAAGAACTCTGACATCACAATAGAATTGTTGAACACTGCCAACATTCTAACCTTTGATCTATGTGGCCATTCACACAGTCACCTCAACGGACACTCCACGCATCACAATGAAGCCACTTGTGTTTGGTTAAATTACTTTGTGTTATTAGCATGATTTGCTATGGTGGCTGAAGGTTCTAATGGGAGTCGTATGCTAATGATTTAGACAGGCAGAATACGTGTGTGAACATGAGGTGAGAGCATCAAACGTGTCAAAGTAATGACAGGACAAAGACACTGACGCACGCACACACGCACGCACGCACACGCACGCACGCACACACACACACACACACACACACACACACACACACACACACTCACGCATTCACACACACACACACACACACACGCACACACACACGCACACACACACGCACACACACGCACACACACACACAGACACAGACAGACCATTATGCTACTTCACATATGCAAATATAAACTTCTGTATCAGAATAAGCGTTGATATTTTAAGTTAATGTTTGAACAAATATCTTACAACGCACTTCTCTAAAACGGTGTTCCCCCGTGCTATATGTGTATATATATATATATATATATATATATATATTTTATTTTTTATTTTTATTTTTTATTTTACTAAATCCATGTTAACCATTGTTTTCAGATCCTGGAGTTTTGTGGACTTATTGATGTTTCAATATTGAATAAATGAATCAAAAACAATATAATATAATTCTCTTGTCATTCTCCCTCTTTCTCTCTCTCTGTCTCTGTCCCTCTCCCTCTTTCTCTCTCTCTCTGTCTGTCTCTGTTCCTCTCTTTCCCTCTCTCTGTCTGACTCTGTCCTTCTCTTTCCCTCTCTCTGTCTGTCTCTGTCCCTCTCTTTCCCTCTCTCTGTCTGACTCTGTCCTTCTCTTTCCCTCTCTCTGTCTGTCTCTGTCCCTCTCTTTCCCTCTCTCTCTCTGTCTGTCTCTGTCCCTCTCCCTCCCTGTCTCTGTCTGTCTCTGTCCCTCTCTCTGTCTGTCTCTGTCCCTCTCCCTCCCTGTCTCTGTCTGTCTCTGTCCCTCTCCCTCCCTCTCTCTGTCTGTCTCTGTCCCTCTCCCTCCCTCTCTCTGTCTGTCTCTGTCCCTCTCCCTCCTCTCTCTGTCTGTCTCTGTCCCTCTCCCTCCCTGTCTCTGTCTGTCTCTGTCCCTCCCTCTCCCTCTCGCTGTCTGTCTCTGTCCCTCTCCCTCCCTCTCCCTCCCTGTCTCTGTCCCTCTCTCTCTCTCTGTCTGTCTCTGTCCCTCTCTCTCCCTGTCTCTGTCTGTCTCTGTCCCTCTCCCTCCCTCTCTCTGTCTGTCTCTGTCCCTCTCCCTCCCTCTCTCTGTCTGCCTCTGTCCCTCTCCCTCTCTCTGTCTGTCTCTGTCCCTCTCCCTCCCTCTCTCTGTCTGTCTCTGTCCCTCTCCCTCCCTGTCTCTGTCTGTCTCTGTCACTCTCTTTCCCTCTCTCTCTCTGTCTCTGTCCCTCTCTTTCCCTCTCTGTCTGTTTCTGTCCCTCTCCCTCCCTGTCTCTGTCTGTCTCTGTCCCTCCCTCTCCCTCTCTCTCTCTGTCTGTCTCTGTCCCTCTCCCTCCCTGTCTCTGTCCCTCTCCCTCCCTGTCTCTGTCTCTCTCCCTCCCTGTCTCTGTCTGACTGTGTCCCTCTCCCTCCCTCTCTCTGTCTGTCTCTGTCCCTCTCCCTCCCTCTCTCTGTATGTCTCTGTCTCTGTCCCTCTCCCTCTTTCTCCCTCTGTCTGTCTCTGTCTCTGTCCCTCTCCCTCCCTCTCTCTGTCTGTCTCTGTCTCTGTCCCTCTCCCTCTTTCTCTCTCTGTCTGTCTCTGTCTCTGTCCCTCTCCCTCCCTCTCTCTGTCTGTCTCTGTCTCTGTCCCTTTCTTTCTCTTTCTCCGTCTGTCCCTCTCCCTCCCTCTCCCTCTCTGTCTCTGTCCCTCTTCCTCCCCCTATCTGTCTGTCTCTGTCCCTCTCTCTCTCTCTGTCTGTCTCTGTCCCTCTTCCTCCCTCTGTCTGTCTCTGTCCCTCTCTCTCTCTCTGTCTGTCTCTGTCCCCCTCTCTCTCTCTCTCTGTCTGTCTGTCTCTGTCCCTCTCTCTCTCTCTGTCTGTCTCTGTCCCTCTCTCTCTCTGTCTGTCTCTGTCCCTCTTCCTCCCCCTCTCTGTCTGTCCCTGTCCCTCTCTGTCCCTCTCTCTAAGTGCATTCTCCGTCTGTCCGTGGCTCTAATTAGCAGTGTAGGAGTGTTGTAGTGTAATTAGTATCTTGGTTGTTCAGTAGCAGGTTCAGTACCTAGCCTCAGTAATAGGCCTGTGAGCCTGACGATGCTATTATTACTAATCACTCTGTTTTAGCTACAAACAACTAATTACTACTCACTCAGTTCTACTAAGGCTGAGAACAACTCAGAGTGTGATGGAGTGAGAGATGAAGGGAGAGAGAGAGGGTGTGTGTGTGTGTGTGTATCTCAGGTGTATGAGCGGGGAAAGACCATAAATTAACCGAAGGGTGCGACTGAACACCTTAATGTCACCTTGTTGAATATGTGTATGAGTAATGTGTGTATATAATGTACCAGTACCAGTCAAAAGTTTGGACACATCTACTCATTCAAGGGTTTTTCTTTATTTTTGACTATATTCTACATTGTATAATAACACCTCCTCCTCCATGCTTCACGGTGGGTCATTGTCCTGTTGAAAGGTCCATTACATCAAAACCAGATGGGATGGTGTATCGTTGCACACGGCGGCTGTGGTAGCCATGCCTTGAATTCAAAATAAATCACAGACAGTGTCACCAGCAAAGCACCGCCACACCGCCACACCTCCTCCTCCATGCTTCACGGTGGGAAATACACATGTTGCGATCATCCGTTCACCCACACCGCATATTTTCTACATTGTAGAATAACAATGAAGACATCAAAACTATGAAATAACACATATGGAATCATGTAGTAATAAAAAAAAGTGTTAAACAAATCTAAATATATTTTATATTTTATTCTTCAAATAGCCACCCTTTGCCTTGATGACCGCCACCTCCTCCATGCTTCACGGTGAGAAATACACATGCGGAGATCATCCGTTCACCCACACTGCATCTCACAAAGACACGGCAGTTGGAACCAAAAATCTCCAATTTGGACTCCAGACCAAAGGACAAATTTCCACTGGTCTAATGTCCATTGCTCGTGTTTCTTGGGCCAAGCAAGTCTGTTCTTCTTATTGGTGTCCTTTAGTAGTGATTCTTAGCAGCAATTCGACCATGAAGGCCTGAACAGTTGATGTTGAGATGTGTCTGTTACCTACTCTGTGAAGAATTTATTAGCAATTTCTGAGTCTGGTAACTCTAATGAACTCATCCTCTGCAGCAGAGGTAACTCTGGGTCTTCCTTTCCTGTGTTGGTCCTCATGAGAGACAGGCAACTCTAATGAACTGATCCTCTGCAGCAGAGGTAACTCTGGGTCTTCCTTTCCTGTGGTGTTCCTCATGAGAGCCAGTTTCATCATAGCGCTTGATGGTTTTTTACGACTGCACTTGAAGAAACTTGTCAAAGATCTTGAAGTTTTCCAGATTGACGTTCATGTCTAAACTCTTCTTCAGGATTGTTGTCCCTTCCACGGGACGGTTGAGCTAATGTAGGCTAATGCGATTAGCATGTAAGTAACACAAACATTTCCGTGGACATAGACATATCTGATATTGGCAGAAAGCTTCAATTCTAAATTGCACTGTCCAATGTACAGTAGCTATTGCAGTGAAATAATACCATGCTATTGTTTGAGTAGAGTGCACAGTTATGAACTTGAAAAGTTGTTAATTAATCAATTACGCACATTTGGGCAGTCTTGATACAAAATTTTGAACAGAAATACAATGGTTCATTGGATCAGTCTAAGACTTTGCCAATACGCTGCTGCCATCTAGTGGCCAAAATCTAAATTGTGCCTGAGCTGGAATAATACATAATGGACTTTCTTTTCCATTTCAAAGATGATGTACTCTTAGTATTTTCTTTTACCAGAACTAATGTGTTATATTCTCCTACATTCATTGAATTTTTCAACAAACTGCAAAGTGTTTCCTTTCAAATGGTATCAAGAATATACATATCCTTGCTTCAATGACTGAGCTACAGGCAGTTAGATTTGGATATGTCATTTTAGGCGAAAATATTTAAAAAAGGGTCTGATCCTTAAGAGTTTTTGAAATGCATTCCAGGTGACCACCTCATGAAGCTGGTTGAGAGAATGCCAATAGTGTGCAAAGCTGTCATCAAGTCAAAGGGTGGCCACTTTGAAGAATCGAAAAAAAACTTGATAAGACATGGACTTGATAAGATATAGACTTGATAAGATATGAACTTGATAAGATATGGACTCTTGATAAGACATGGACTTGATAAGATATGGGCTTGATAAGACATGAACTTGATAAGATAAACTTGATAAGATAGACTTGATAAGATATGGACTTGATAAGATATAGACTTGATAAGATATGAACTTGATAAGATATAGACTTGAATAGATATGGACTTGATAAGATATGAACTTGATAAGATATGAACTTGATAAGACATGGACTTGATAAGATATGGACTTGATAAGATATGAACTTGATAAGACATGGACTTGATAAGATATGGACTCTTGATAAGATATGGACTTGATAAGATATGGACTCTTGATAAGACATGGAGTTGATAAGATATTGACTTGATAAGATATGGACTCTTGATAAGACATGGACTTGATAAGATATGGAAACAAGATTGTATTTTCTTATTCTTGACTAGTTGTCATTCAGTTATGTTTAGGGCTCTTGATAGCCAAGCCTAACAGTTGTTTTTCAGTTGTTTTGTCAATTTAATCAAGTACTTTGCAATAAATAATGTTAATTATTGTTTGGCCTTTGGCCTCAGACTATGAACAGCTGTCTATTTTTGATGTTTAAAATATAAAATATATATATAAAATATATATATACACTGCTCAAAAAAATTATGGGAACACTTAAACAACACAATGTAACTCCAAGTCAATCACACTTCTGTGAAATCAAACTGTCCACTTAGGAAGAAACACTGATTGACAATAAATTTCACATGCTGTTGTGCAAATGGAATAGACAACAGGTGGAAATTATAGGCAATTAGCAAGACACCCCCAATAAAGGAGTGGTTCTGCAGGTGGGGACCACAGACCACTTCTCAGTTCCTATGCTTCCTGGCTGATGTTTTGGTCACTTTTGAATGCTGGCGGTGCTTTCACTCTAGTGGTAGCATGAGACGGAGTCTACAACCCACACAAGTGACTCAGGTAGTGCAGCTCATCCAGCATGGCACATCAATTCGAGCTGTGGCAAGAAGGTTTGCTGTGTCTGTCAGCGTAGTGTCCAGAGCATGGAGGCGCTACCAGGAGACAGGCCAGGACATCAGGAGACGTGGAGGAGACGGTAGGAGGGCAACAACCCAGCAGCAGGATCGCTACCTCCGCCTTTGTACAAGGAGGAGCAGGAGGAGCACTGCCAGAGCCCTGCAAAATGAACTCTAGCAGGCCACAAATGTGCATGTGTCTGCTCAAACGGTCAGAAACAGACTCCATGAGGGTGGTATGAGGGCCCGACGTCCACAGGTGGGGGTTGTGCTTACAGCCCAACACCGTGCAGGACGTTTGGCATTTGCCAGAGAACACCAAGATTGGCAAATTCACCACTGGCGCCCTGTGCTCTTCACAGATGAAAGCAGGTTCACACTGAGCACATATGACAGACGTGACAGAGTCTGGAGACGCCGTGGAGAACGTTCTGCTGCCTGCAACATCCTCCAGCATGACCGGTTTGGCGGTGGGTCAATCATGGTGTGGGGTGGAATTACTTTGGGAGGCCGCACAGCCCTCCATGTGCTCGCCAGAGGTAGCCTGACTGCCATTAGGTACCGAGATGAGATCCTCAGACCCCTTGTGAGACCATATGCTGGTGAGGTTGGCCCTGGGTTCCTCCTAATGCAAGACAATGCTAGACCTCATGTGGCTGGAGTGTGTCAGCAGTTCCTGCAAGAGGAAGGCATTGATGCTATGGACTGGCCCGCCCGTTCCCCAGACCTGAATCCAATTGAGCACATCTGAGACATCATGTCTCGCTCCATCCACCAACGCCACGTTGCACCACAGACTGTCCAGGAGTTGGCGGATGCTTTAGTGCAGGTCTGGGAGGAGATCCCTCAGGAGACCATCCGCCACCTCATCAGGAGCATGCCCAAGCGTTGTAGGGAGGTCATACAGGCACTTGGAGGCCACACACACTACTGAGCCTCATTTTGACTAGTTTAAAGGACATGACAAAGTTGGATCAGCCTGTAGTGAGGTTTTCCACTTTAATTCTGAGTGTGACTCCAAATCCCGACCTCCATGGGTTGATACATTTGATTTCCATTGATCATTTTTTGTGCAATTTTTGTTGTCAGCACATTCAACTATGTAAAGAAAAAACTATTTAATAAGAATATTTCATTCATTCAGATCTAGGATGTGTTATTTTAGTGTTCCCTTTATTTGTTGAGCAATGTATATATAAAAATTATATATATATATATATTTCAAAAAACATATATATATATATATATAAAATATATGACGCAAATCTTCCACCAACAAGTTTCTGTACCAACGAACCACAGCACCAAAAGCATTAACAATGTTTCAATCTACACTGGACCAGAGACAAATATTTGGGCTGGAAAAAGCAATTATTAGGCCAGGGGTGGGGTGTATTCACTAGGGACCAAACAGGCAAGAACGTCTTTATTAAACACCTGTGGTCACAAAAATAAATGGAATTCAGCACAAAAACGGCGCCGCATGTCGTGTGGCATGTTGTAAGTATTGTATTGTAATACTTATAATAAGTATTACCCTCCTTTTTCTAGATCTCCTTCTCATTGTTACTATTTACTTATTATTATGAGAGTTATTATATTAATTGTAATTATTAGTATTGATCACACAGGGGTTCCCAAACTTTTTCACTTTTTCACTCAAGCACCCCCCTTTCCAGCAACAAAACCTTTGACTGCTGACCAGCAGTTGCTAAGCAACCCAGCATTTTTTTTTTTTTGAGTGTACAGTGTCGAAGTGAAATGTTCTTCGCTTTATCCTTTGAAAATAAACACTTGAAATGAGAACAAGCGCAAGTTGATACGAATCTGGGAGGTTAAAACCACCTTCCTTTTTATTCTATCAGTTTAATTGGCTTTTAAAAGTGTGTTACTGCCAAGTATACTTTTTCTAAACAAATCTTAATAGATGTAATATTTTAGAGTCTTCGAAGTAGCCACCTTTTTGAAAAAATAGCCACTCTTTACCAGCTTTGCAAAACTCTTGGCATTCTATCAACCAGCTTCATGAGGTAAGTCACCTGAAATGCATTTCAATTAACAGGTGTGTGCCTTGTTGAAAGTTAATTTGTTGAATTTCTTTCCGGCCTGCGTTTGAGCCAATCGGTTGTGTTGTGACAAGGTAGGGGTGGTGTACAGAAGGTGGCCCTATTTGGTAAAACAATCAAGTCCATATTAAGTCAAGAAGACCTCAAATAAGCAAAGAGAAAAGATAGTCAGTCATTACTTTAAAGAATGTCTTTGGTGGTATTACCGAGAATCAGTGTTGTAAAGTACTTAAGTAAAAATACTTTAATGTACTACCTAAATCATTTTGTACTGTATTTGACTATTTATATTTTTGACAACTTTTCCTTCACTAAATTCCTAAAGAAAATATTGTACTTTTTACTCCATACAAAAGTACTCGTTATATTTTTGAATGCTTACATAGACACTTGAACGTGTGAACGCCTACCAAGAAGGTTTGTCTCCATTGACAGTCCAGGTTAAAAATTCAATACGTTTTTTTAGGCACTCTGTTACACGTTAGGTGCCTTGGTATGACTGTTAGCTACATGATAAAATCCCCATTATCAACCCCTCATAGCCTCAGTGAGTCTGAGTCTGAGCACTGGTATGACAGTTAGCTACATGATAAAATCCCCATTATCAACCCCTCATAGCCACAGTGAGTCTGAGTCTGAGCACTGGCTGTCATTTTTGAGTGAGTTCAGAATGGCATGTCTTTGTTGCCCCCCCCCCCCCCCCCCCCCCCCCCTCTTCCTCCTCTCTCTAATTCCTTGACAGTTTTATCTCCATCCAACTACGCTCACGATCTCACACACACACACACACACACAATTTATTTATATTTATGCAGGGCATGGACTGAAATAGTTGCCGGTATTCATGTTGGGTGCTGTTACTGTTTACATTTAGGGATCAGGAGCTCCACAATACTTTTGAACTAATATTGTGTAAGAGGGACAGGAGCTCCAGCAGTAGAATATGTGTGGTGCTGCTACTCAGCTCCGGTGAACTCCTGCCCAGAGTCAACCACACACCATGCGTAATGTATCCAGCTCTATCGACAACAGAAGCGCCCGAATACCAACGGTCCATATCCAGCCGCTGCCTCAATAACAGCACTTAGTCTGCCCTACAATTACGTTTCAGAGATACAGAAGTGTGTGTGTGTGTGTGTGTGTGTGTGTGTGTGTGTGTGCGTGTGTGTGTGTGTGTGTGTGTGTGTGTGTGTGTGTGTGTGTGTGTGTGTGTGTGTGTGTGTGTGTGTGTGTGTGTGTGTGTGAGGGGGGCATGGAGTTAATGGCTGAACACTGCGAGTGAGTGTTTTTCATCTAGTGTTTTATTCTGGTTCACATCCCAGACACCTAACAAACGGGATAGTCTATAGGAGATAAACCAGGAAGTTACTAGAATACATTATTCAGTCAACACAGCAGCCAACCCCACACACATAGTTAACCATTAGAGCAGGGGTTCTCAACCAGCATTAAAGGACTTACCTCCCTTGCAGTTCCTGTATCTGTGCCACTGATCTGCCACATCCACCCCACGTCAATGGTTCTATTGTTCCTCTTGGAGGTGTATGGGCTCTCTGTCTCCCCCTGTCAGGCGAGCTGATCTGATGGTCCTCGTCATGAGGATGACTGCCCTGGCAGACGGGGCTCCACATTTCCAGAAATCCTTGTTATCACTTAGATCAATATAATTATGTTTTTTTTTAAAATACATACCTACCTTGTCAGGAGCCTCGTTTATTTATTTGTTTTTTCTAATACCATTGGTGATATTTTTAGCATATGTGATGCTGTATGCAACAAAAAAAAGCAAGGTTTTCCACTCTCTCTGCTCTGTGCTGGTAAAATGATACTCCAGCGCCACCTGGTGGTCGACTAGTCGTCACTACACTGTCATTCCAGAGTAGACAGAGTGACGGTAAACTGACTGATTTGACAAGAAGACAGGGATTTGTTAGTAGTTTAGGATGCGACTTTCCTAATCTTTAAAATGAAGGTAAAATAAAAAAATAAACAAAAGTTTGAAAATAGCATAACTTCCTGTCAATGTGCCTTTCTATTTATAAACCTTAATTTAACCTTTATTTAACCTTTATTTAACCTTTATTTAACTAAGTCAGTTAAAAACTAATTCTAACTTTACAATGACGGTCTACCAGAAGGCAAAAGGCCTCCTGTGGGGACGGGGCCTGGGATTAAAAATGTTAAATAAAATTAAAATATAGGACAAAACACAGATCAGGACAAGAGAGACACACCACAACATTACATAAAGAGATACCTAAAACAACAACATAGCATGGCAGCAACACAACATGACAACACAGCATGGTAGCAACACAACATGACAACAACCCAGTAGCAACACAACATGGTAGCAGCACAAAACATGGTAGCAGCACAACATGACAACAACCCAGTAGCAACACAACGTGGAAGCAGCACAACATGGTAGCAGCACAAAACAGGGTAGCAGCACAACATGGTAGCAGCACAACATGGCAGCAGCACAACATGGTAGCAGCACAAAGCATGGTACAAACATTAACATTATTGGTCACAGATGACAGCACAAAGAGCAAAAAGGTAGAGACATCAATACATTTTATCTATCTTGTGTCGAGCAAAACAGCTGGATGTAATCACGCACCCCCCCCCAAAAAAAAGCTTGTTGTTGTAATCACGCCCCCCCCCCCCCCCAAAAAAAGCTTGTTGTTGTAATCACCTGTTTCATGTCTCACGTAGCCCACGAAAGCCAGCATGGATAGAATGCGATAACTGACTAATATTTGTCACATTCAAATAATTCTCCTCCAGCATGTCACCACGGTCCGTGCCATGGTGAAACATACACTTCTGTAGATCTGAAATAATTGGATGGTGAAACGTACCAGCCTGGATGGTGAAACTAACCAGCCTGGATGGTGAAACTAACCAGCCTGGATGGTGAAACTAACCAGCCTGGATGGTGAAACTAACCAGCCTGGACGGTTAAACTAACCTGCTTGGATGGTGAAACTAACCAGCCTGGATGGTGAAACTAACCAGCCTGGATGGTTAAACTAACCAGTCTGGACGGTTAAACTAACCTACCTGGATGGTGAAACTAACCAGCCTGGACGGTTAAACTAACCAGCCTGCATAGTGAAACTAACCAGCCTGTATGGTGAAACTAACCAGCCTGTATGGTGAAACTAACCAGCCTGGATAGTGAAACTAACCAGCTTGGATGGTGAAACTAACCAGCCTGGATGGTGAAACTAACCTGCCTGGATGGTGAAACTAACCAGCCTGGATGGTGAAACTAACCTGCCTGGATGGTGAAACTAACCTGCCTGGATAGTGAAAGTAACCAGCTTGGATGGTGAAACTAACCAGCCTGGATGGTGAAACTAACCAGCCTGGACGGTTAAACTAACCTGCTTGGATGGTGAAACTAACCAGCCTGGATGGTGAAACTAACCAGCCTGGATGGTTAAACTAACCAGTCTGGACGGTTAAACTAACCTACCTGGATGGTGAAACTAACCAGCCTGGACGGTTAAACTAACCAGCCTGCATAGTGAAACTAACCAGCCTGTATGGTGAAACTAACCAGCCTGTATGGTGAAACTAACCAGCCTGGATAGTGAAACTAACCAGCTTGGATGGTGAAACTAACCAGCCTGGATGGTGAAACTAACCTGCCTGGATGGTGAAACTAACCAGCCTGGATGGTGAAACTAACCTGCCTGGATAGTGAAAGTAACCAGCCTGGATGGTGAAACTAACCAGCCTGGATGGTGAAACTAACCTGCTTGGATGGTGAAACTAACCTGCTTGGATGGTGAAACTAACCAGCCTGGATGGTGAAAAGTACCAGCCTGGATAGTGAAACTAACTAGCCTGGATGGTGAAACTAACATGCTTGGATGGTGAAACTAACCAGCCTGGATGGTGAAACTAACCAGCCTGGATGGTGAAACTAACCTGCTTGGATGGTGACACTAACCAGCCTGGATGGTGAAACTAACCAGCCTGGATGGTTAAACTAACCAGTCTGGACGGTTAAACTAACCTACCTGGATGGTGAAACTAACCAGCCTGGACGGTTAAACTAACCAGCCTGCATAGTGAAACTAACCAGCCTGTATGGTGAAACTAACCAGCCTGTATGGTGAAACTAACCAGCCTGGATAGTGAAACTAACCAGCTTGGATGGTGAAACTAACCAGCCTGGATGGTGAAACTAACCTGCCTGGATGGTGACACTAACCAGCCTGGATGGTGAAACTAACCTGCCTGGATAGTGAAAGTAACCAGCCTGGATGGTGAAACTAACCAGCCTGGATGGTGAAACTAACCTGCTTGGATGGTGAAACTAACCTGCTTGGATGGTGAAACTAACCAGCCTGGATGGTGAAAAGTACCAGCCTGGATAGTGAAACTAACTAGCCTGGATGGTGAAACTAACATGCTTGGATGGTGAAACTAACCAGCCTGGATGGTGAAACTAACCAGCCTGGATGGTGAAACTAACCTGCTTGGATGGTGACACTAACCAGCCTGGATGGTGAAACTAACCTGCTTGGATGGTGAAACTAACCAGCCTGGATAGTGAAACTAACTAGCCTGGATGGTGAAACTAACCTGCTTGGATGGTGAAACTAACTCGCCTGGATAGTGAAACTAACCAGCATGGACGGTTAAACTAACCAGCCTGGATAGTGAAACTAACCAGCCTGTATGGTGAAACTAACCAGCCTGTATGGTGAAACTAACCAGCCTGGACGGTTAAACTAACCAGCCTGCATAGTGAAACTAACCAGCCTGTATGGTGAAACTAACCAGCTTGTATGGTGAAACTAACCAGCCTGGATAGTGAAACTAACCAGCCTGGATGGTGAAACTAACTAGCCTGTATGGTGAAACTAACCCGCTTGGACGGTTAAACTAACCAGCCTGGATGGTGAAAAGTACCAGCCTGGATAGTGAAACTAACTAGCCGGTATGGTGAAACTAACCTGCCTGGATGGTGAAAAGTACCAGCCTGGATAGTGAAACTAACTAGCCTGGATGGTGAAACTAACCAGCCTGGATGGTGAAACTAACCTGCCTGGATGGTGAAACTAACCAGCCTGGATGGTGAAACTAACCTGCCTGGATGGTGAAACTAACCAGCCTGGATGGTGAAACTAACCAGCCTGGATAGTGAAAGTAACCAGCCTGGATGGTTAAACTAACCAGCCTGGACGGTTAAACTAACCAGCCTGGATAGTGAAACTAACCAGCCTGTATGGTGAAACTAACCAGCCTGGATGGTGAAACTAACCTGCTTGGATGGTGAAACTAACCTGCTTGGATGGTGAAACTAACCTGCTTGGATGGTGAAACTAACCTGCTTGGATGGTGAAACTAACCTGCTTGGATGGTGAAACTAACCTGCCTGGATGGTGAAACTAACCAGCATGGATGGTGAAACTAACCAGCCTGAATAGTGAAACTAACCAGCCTGGATGGTGAAACTAACCTGCCTGGATAGTGAAACTAACCAGCCTGGATGGTGAAACTAACCAGCCTGGACGGTTAAACTAACCAGCCTGGATTGTGAAACTAACCAGCCTGGACGGTTAAACTAACCAGCCTGGATAGTGACACTAACCAGCCTGGATGGTGAAACTAACCAGCCTGCATGGTGAAAGTAACCAGCCTGAATAGTGAAACTAACCAGCATGGATGGTGAAACTAACCAGCCTGGATGGTGAAACTAACCAGCCTGGACGGTTAAACTAACCAGCCTGCATAGTGAAACTAACCAGCCTGTATGGTGAAACTAACCAGCCTGGATGGTGATACTAACCAGCCTGGATTGTGAAACAAACTCGCCTGGATAGTGAAACTAACCAGCCTGGACGGTTAAACTAACCAGCCTGGATAGTGAAACTAACCAGCCTGTATGGTGAAACTAACCAGCCTGTATGGTGAAACTAACCAGCCTGGACGGTTAAACTAACCAGCCTGCATAGTGAAACTAACCAGCCTGTATGGTGAAACTAACCAGCCTGTATGGTGAAACTAACCAGCCTGGACGGTTAAACTAACCAGCCTGCATAGTGAAACTAACCAGCCTGTATGGTGAAACTAACCAGCCTGGATAGTGACACTAACCAGCCTGGATAGTGAAACTAACCAGCCTGGATGGTGAAACTAACTAGCCTGTATGGTGAAACTAACTAGCCTGGATAGTGAAACTAACCAGCCTGTATGGTGAAACTAACCAGCCTGGATAGTGAAACTAACCAGCCTGGACGGTTAAACTAACCAGCCTGGTTCCTCTCTAGGTTTCTTCCTAGGTTTTGGCCTTTCTAGGGAGTTTTTCCTAGCCACCGTGCTTCTTCACCTGCATTGCTTGCTGTTTGGGGTTTTAGGCTGGGTTTCTGTACAGCACTTTGAGATATCAGCTGATGTACGAAGGGCTATATAAAATAAATTTGATTGATTGATTGATTGATGGTGAAAAGTACCAGCCTGGAGAGTGAAACTAACTAGCCGGTATGGTGAAAAGTACCAGCCTGGAGAGTGAAACTAACTAGCCGGTATGGTGAAAAACTAACCAGCCTGGACGGTTAAACTAACCAGCCTGGATGGTGAAACACACCAGACAACCAGATAAAAGCAAGCTGAATCAGTTCATGTATTCTTGAAAGTGAGGACAATTTGTGTTCTGCAAAGAAACACTATTGTTTGGTTGGGAAAATAGATTTTGAATTATATGCCCCGCTTACCTTCAAAATGATTTTGCAATCATATAGCCTTTATTGACAGTACTCTGAAATCTTTGAAATGTATAACTAATGTCATGATTTCGGTTGGCAAATTGTAAATCCAACAAAACCACATTTTGTTTAAATCAACCCCCTTTCTTTAAAGTGTTTTTCATAGATTTTATGTTCATAATTTAGTCTCTGAAATTATAAAAACATATCAGAAAAGCTTGACTACAGTCTAATAGTATAACAAATTATTTTCTGAATGTGTCATTGTCACATTCTCTTATGATTTCATAACAAATCGATATAGTTACCACAGTTGTAACTCCTGTTCGATGAGTGGAGCGGAGCCCCGTAGGGTTTAGTTTAGGCAATAATTGACAAGAACAAAACAAGACAAACTCCACCCCAAAGGGGAGCTCTGCTCCTAGTGGTTTTCCCCCTGCTGCCTAGACAGTGAATAACCTGAGAAAAAATGATGCACACACTTGCAGCCAATAGGAGCACACGTGTCCCTATATAAGCTCCGCTCCTATTGGTTTAAGGCGGAGAGCAACGCTCCACAATGTGCATCTCTTCTTAACTCAAGTTCTCAATTTAGCCACGCTGAGTACAGAACAACCTGGAGAGTTGGACGACATGTCTAACAGGTAGAATCGGATGAAAGGAGTCGGTGACTACCACGACGACGCCGCTGCACAAATATCCTCTATCCCCGTTCCTCTGAAAAGGGCCGTAGACGCCGCTACTCCTGGAGTGGAGTGGGCTCCGACTCCCTGAGGCACGTGGGGTAGCAGTGGGAGAATACAGGACAGCGGTGGAAATGTGTACAGGCGAACATCCGGCCACTGGTGGGCAAAAGCGCCTATCCCTAGTGGCGGTTCGTCCTGGGCTCGTAGGGAAAACCATAGGGGGGCACTGTGTGTTAACACGTGCACCTCGGCTCTCCCGAACCGTTCCCATATTTGGAGAACAATGTCGGGGTGCAGCTGCCACTCGTTGTCTCGGGGACCATCTCGAGGTCTGCTCTGAAGTTCTGACAGTCTGGAATGTGTGCTGCTGTCAACGAGCAAAGGTGCACAGCCACAATTCCTCTGTGCAGGAGACCTGACTCCTCCTTGTCGATTTATGTAGTCTACTGTGGTTCAGTTGTCTGACCAGACCAACACGTCGCGACCCCATAGGGTAGACATGAAGCGGGTCAGAACCAGGAGGTTGATGTCGCGTCCCGAGGGAGTCCACTCAACTCCTACCGCCCGAGCCTGACATGTCCATCCACAACCAGTCAGACAAGCGTCTGTAAACACTGGAATGTAGGAGGACACTCTGCCCATTGGGACCCCTTGTGTCAGAACGCACGGGTCTCTCCAATAGTTCAGGTCCGCTCTGAGATAGAGGGGAACTACCAACAACCGACGGCGGTGCCTCACTGGGTCCATTCGTAGTTGGACAAACCACTGCTGTGTTTTGCGCATGTGCAGAAGTCTTAGCGGAACCATGGAGTGGGCAGATGACATGAGACTCAAAAGTGTCATGACGGAATGCGCCGTCACCATGTGATTCGGATAAAACCTTCATAGGGCTACTATCAAGGCAGCCCGCAGAGGATCCGAAATTCAAGCCTTCATAGTCACAGAGTCTAGCTGCAAGCCCAGGTAGACAATCCGATGACTGGGCCAAGGCGTGCTCTTTTACAAATTCACAGCGAACCCCAGACGTGTGAGATGAATCACTCTCTGTGTCGTGTGTGCGATCCCCAGCTCTGCTGACGGGGCGAGAACCAGTAGGTTGTCTAGGTAGGCTAGTAGCCTTGTCCCTTGATGATGCAACTGTTCCAATGCCAGCCCTCCACGCATTTGGAAAAGGTGCGAGTTACCAGTGTGTACCCAAATGGTATCCTCACATATTCGTACGCCACCCCTTGGAATGGCGAAATGCAGAAACTTCCTGTGATGTGGATACCCCGGCACATGAAAGTATGCGTCCTTTAGGTCTATGCTTTTGAAAGGGCCATTTGGCTATGCTCTCGTTGAGCGTAAATCCGATATCGGCCTCATTCCCCCCTTCTTCTTTGGCACCGGGAAGTAGGGCGAATATTGCCTGCTGTTATTTTGCTCTTTGGTAACTACTGTGACAGCCTTTTTCGCCAAAATTTCAGTAATCTCCTTCACATGATTGGATTCTTTCTCAGGTGTCTTCATCACCACGTCCGAAAACGGGGAGTTTGATGGAATTGGATACCATAACCTTTCTCCAGCGTCCAACTTAGCCAGGAGGAGAGGGTGCACTCCGAGTGATGCCCTGAGAGCGGGAGAGCGCAAAGCTGTGGTACTGAAAGTAGGAAGGACCCGTATTCCTCTATGGCCCAAGCCACCGCTGTCCCCTGACACTGGCCCCACCCCACCCCAAAGGGGGAGGTAATGTTGGCGCATTCTGTGAGTAACGGGGGCACCGACACTTTGGTTATACTTGTAACCTTGTGGTTCCAGCCCTCCGTGAACGCAGCACGGGTCTGAGCTGCACTGACTGAGGCGTCTGCCTGAGTCGGTACGACATCCCCCAACAGCGATTGCGTCATTGGCCCAACATGGGGCTGTGTGCGCAAGCTGTTCCTCAAACCTTATCCACATTACTTCTCACAGTGTGTGGTGTAGGGTTTAAATCATTAGCACGTTCTGTGAGAAACGGGGGCACCGCCACCTTGGTTATACATGTAACCTTGTGGTTCCAGCACTCCGTGAACGCAGCACGGGTCTGAGCTATACTAACTGTGTTATCTCCCAACAGCGATTGTGTTATTGGTCCAACATGGGGCTGTGTAAGCGAGATGTTCTTTAAACCACAATACTCTAGTGTCACACCCGTAATCTCCCAGCCTACCCCAGTGTCCTGAGAACCCCGCTTACGAACCCCGGAGCGCTACGCTGGAGATTCCGGAACCTGCTGGGCTTTTCTCTCCCAGTGCTCCCTCATTTTCGAGCTGCAGCGTTCTTCGGACCGCTCGAGGACAGCGTACATTTAACGCTAATGTCCAGCAGGGCACTCGTGTGGGCCAAGGTGATGTGGGAGCAACAATCCACCGTCTAACTCAGTCTGGGGGAGTTATTGGAGGAAGTTCGGAAGGTGTTCAATTCTCCTTTGTTCGGGAGAGAGGCTACTCGTAAACTGCTCCAGCTACGTCAAGACTCCCGTAGTGTGGCAGACTACGGGGTGGATTTTGGCGGCTGAGAGTGCCTGGAACTCAGAAGCATTGCTTGACATGTTCCTGCACGGAGGAAGTAAATGACGAGCAACCCGGGAACTACTGACGGATCTCGACTGTCATCGCCTTGACCATTTTAATCGATGGACGACTACTGGAATGAAGGAAGGAGAGGAAAATTCGATTTCACTCGCACGTCCAAGGATTCCACCTCGACTCTGAGGCATCCCGGACATCCCCGACGGCTCCGTTGCCGAGAGAACCCGAGGCTACCCGAGTTCCCCAGAGAGTCTCCAAAGACTGCAGATTCACCTCTTCCCAAGCCTATGCAACTAGGCAGAGAAAGGCTGTCTTCAGCTGAACGGCTATACAGGCGTCACACTAAGAGCTGCCTGTATTGCGGAACTACTGGTCATTTAGTCTTCACCTGTCCGCTAAAAGACCAGTCCCACCGGTAGGAGCGAGTACTCTTGTGGGCCATATGGATGACTTTTCCTCTGCCCTTACTCGCATCCCTTTTCATGCCAGGTTGCTGTGGGGGAACCAGTCGAAATCTCTTCTGGTACTCATCGACTCTGGGGCCGTTTATGGACACTATCCTGGCTTCTGAGCTGGATATACCCACTCAGCCCCTATCCACTAGACACTAGAGCACTAGAATGGCGCTCTATAGGCAGGGTCACCCACAATACTACCCCCATCAACATAAGTGTGTCAGGGAACCACAGCGAACGATCCAGTTACTGCTCATTAAGTCTCCTCAGGTTCCCATGGTATTGGGATTCTCCTGGTTCCAGCAACACAATCCCCTCATTGACTGGTCTGCTGGTGCCATCATGGGCTGGAGCCCGTTCTGCAACCCCCATTACCTTTATCTTTAAATCTGCGTATTCCTTCAAAACTCAGTTGTCCTGAGTCTGCACAACTCTGCTAGGACCTAGGATCAAGAGAGACACTCAAGTGTTTTAGTACTATATCTCTTGACACAATGATGAAAATAATCATGGCCTCTAAACCTTCAAGCTGCATACTGGACCCTATTCCAACTAAACTACTGAAAGAGCTGCTTCCTGTGCTTGACCCTCCTATGTTGAACATAATGAACAGCTCTCTATCCACCGGATGTTTACCAAAACTCACTAAAAGTGGCAGTAATAAAGCCTCTCCTGAAAAAGCCAAACCTTGACCCAGAAAATATTAAAAACTATCAGCCTATATCGAATCTTCCATTCCTCTCAAAAGTTTTAGAAAAAGTTGTTGCACAGCAAATCCCTGCCTTCCTGAAGACAAACAATGTATATGAAATGCTTCAGTCTGGTTTTAGACCCCATAATAGCACTGAGACTGCACTTGTGAAGGTGGTAAATGACCTTTTAATGGCATCAGACCGAGGCTCTGCATCTGTCCTTGTGCTCCTAGACCTTAGTGCTGCTTTTGATACCATCGATCACCACATTCTGGGGCGGCAGGGTAGCCTAGTGGTTAGAGCGTTGGACTAGTAACCAGAAGGTTGCAAGTTCAAACCCCCGAGCTGACAAGGTACAAATCTGTCGTTCTGCCCCTGAACAGGCAGTTAACCCACTGTTCCTAGGCCGTCATTGAAAATAAGAATTTGTTCTTAACTGACTTGCCTAGTTAAATAAAGGTAAAATAAATAAAATTCTTTTGGAGAGATTGGAAACCCAATTTGGTCTACACGGACAAGTTCTGGCCTGGTTTAGATCTTATCTGTCAGAAAGATATCAGTTTGTCTTTGTGAATGGTTTGTCCTCTGACAAAACAACTGTAAATTTCGGTGTTCCTCAAGGTTCCGTTTTAGGACCACTATTGTTTTCACTATATATTTTACCTCTTGGTGATGTCATTCGAAAACATAATGTTAACTTTTACTGCTATGCGGATGACACACAGCTGTACATTTCAATGAAACATGGTGAAGCCCTAAAATTGCCCTCGCTAGAAGCCTGTGTTTCAGACATAAGGAAGTGGATGGCTGCAAACGTTCTACTTTTAAACTCAAACAAAACAGAGATGCTTGTTCTAGGTCCCAAGAAACAAAGAGATCTTCTGTTGAATCTGACAGTTAATCTTAATGGTTGTACAGTCGTCTCAAAAAAAACTGTGAAGGACCTCGGCGTTACTCTGGACCCTGATCTCTCTTTTGACGAACATATCAAGACTGTTTCAAGGACAGCTTTTTTCCATCTACGTAACATTGTAAAAATCAGAAACTTTCTGTCCAAAAATGATGCAGAAAAATTAATCCATGCTTTTGTTACTTCTAGATTAGACTACTGCAATGCTCTACTTTACGGCTACCCGGATAAAGCACTAAATAAACTTCAGTTAGTGCTAAACACGGCTGCTAGAATCCTAACTAGAACCCAAAAATGTCATCATATTACTCCAGTGCTAGCCTCCCTACAATGGCTTCCTGTCAATGCAAGGGCTGATTTCAAGGTTTTCCTGCTAACCTCCAAAGCATTACATGGGCTTGCTCCTACCTATCTCTCTGATTTGGTCCTGCTGTACATACCTACACGTTCGCTACGGTCACAAGACGCAGGTCTCCTAATTGTCCCTAGAATTTCTAAGCAGACAGCTGGAGGCAGGGCTTTCTCCTATAGAGCTCAATTTTTATGGATTGGTCTGCCTACCCATGTGAGAGACGCAAAAAGTCTTTACTGATGACTCATCTCTTCAGTGGGTCATATGATTGAGTGTAGTCTGGCCCAGGAGTGTGAAGGTGAACGGAAAGGCTCTGGAGCAACGAACCGCACTTGCTGTCTCTGCCTAGCCGGTTCCCCTCTTTCCACTGGGATTCTCTGCCTCTAACTCTATTACAGGGGCTGAGTCACTTGCTTACTGGGGCTCTCTCATGCCGTCCCTGGAAGGGGTGCGTCACCTGAGTGGGTTGATTCACTGATGTGGTCATCCTGTCTGGGTTGGCGCCCCCCCCCTTGGGTTGTGCCATGGCGGAGATCTTTGTGGGCTATACTCAGCCTTGTCTCAGGATGGTAAGTTGGTGGTTGAAGATATCCCTCAAGTGGTGTGGGGCTGTGCTTTGGCAAAGTGGGTGGGGTTATATCCTTCCTGTTTGGCCCTGTCCGGCGGTATCATCGGATGGGGAAACAGTGTCTCCTGACCCCTCCTGTCTCAGCCTCCAGTATTTATGCTGCAGTAGTTTATGTGTCAGGGGGCTAGGGTCAGTTTGTTATATCTGGAGTACTTCTCCTGTCCTATCCGGTGCCCTGTGTGAATTTAAGTATGCTCTCTAATTCTAATTCTCTCTTTCTTTCTCTCTCTCGGAGGACCTGAGCCCTAGGACCATGCCTCAGGACTACCTGGCATGATGACTCCTTGCTGTCCCCAGTCCAACTGGCCGTGCTGCTGCTCCAGTTTCAACTGTTCTGCCTGTGATTATTATTATTTGACCATGCTGGCCGTTTATGAACATTTGAACATCTTGGCCATGTTCTGTTTTAATCTCCACCCGGCACAGCCAGAAGAGGACTGGCCACACCACATAGCCTGGTTCCTCTCTAGGTTTCTTCCTAGGTTTTGGCCTTTCTAGTGAGTTTTTCCTAGCCACCGTGCTTCTACACTTGCTGTTTGGGGTTTTTAGGCTGGGTTTCTGTACAGCACTTTGAGATATCCGCTGATGTACGAATGGCAATGTAAATACATTTGATTTGATTTGGTTACCTGATGTCAGCACAGCCTGCCCCGGGATGTCTTCCCAGGTGGTGTTTGGTAAGGCCTTGGCCACTTTGCTTCTGCCACACCAACCATAAGACTGTGGGATTGACCTTCTCCCAGGCACCACTCTACCCCGGGGACGACTGTACTCTCTGTTGGGTCCGGAGACCAAGTCTATGGAGACCTACATTGAGGACTCCCTAGCTGCAGGGTTCATGTGTTTTCTGTTTGTCTTTTGCCAGTTTGTTTTGTTTTGTGAAACCTTCCGGCTTTTGTTCCCCTGCTCGTCTGTTCTTGCTCCTGTTTTTCTAGTCCTTCCCGGTTTTGACCATTCTGCCTGCCCTGACCCTGACCCTGAGCCTGACCCTGACCCTGACCCTGAGCCTGCCTGCCGTTCTCTACATTGCCGACCTCTCTGGATCATTGACCCCTGCCTGCCCTGACCCTGAGCCTGCCTGTCGTTCTGGACCTTTTGCACCCTCCTGGATTATTGACCCCTGCTGACCTTTGACCTGTCGTTTGCTTGCCTCTGTACTAGAAATAAACTTGTATTTATTCGACACTGTCTGCATCTGGGTCTTTCCTGAAACTTGATAAGACGAAAACATCATGACTGGGCCCACAGAGATCCTATTCAATTAATAGTGATTATATACACTGAGTATATCAAACATCAGAGACACCTTCCTAATATTGAGTTGCAAAACACTGTTGGGGGGACTGGAGGACTGGAATTGGGAAACAATGTTGGGGGGACTGGAGGACTGGAGGACTGTGGGACTGGAGGACTGGAGGACTGTGGGACTGGGGGGACTGGAGGACTGGGGGACTGGAGGACTGGAGTTGGGAAACACTGTTGGGGGGACTGGAGGACTGGAGAACTGGAGTTGGAAAACACTGTTGGGGGGACTGGAGGACTGGAGGCCTGGAGTACTGGAGGACTGGAGTTGGGAAACACTGTTGGGGGGACTGGAGGACTGGGGGACTGGAGTTGGGAAACACTGTTGGGGGTACTGGAGGACTGGAGGACTGGGGGTACTGGAGGACTGGAGGACTGGGGGACTGGAGGACTGGAGGACTGGAGGACTGGGGGACTGGAGGACTGGAGGACTGGAGGACTGGGGGACTGGAGGGCTGGAGTACTGGAGGACTGGGGGACTGGAGGACTGGAGGACTGGAGTTGGGAAACACTTTTGACCAAATACTTATTTTCCACCATAATTTGCAAATAAATTCATTAAAAATCATACAATGAGATTTTCTGGATTTTTTTTCTAATTTTGTCTGTCATAGTTGAAGTGTACCTATGAATATAATTACAGGCCTCTCTCATCTTTTTAAGTGGGAGAACTTGCACAATTGGTGGCTGACTAAATACTTTTTTTGCCCCACTGTACACCTTGATTAAAATGGGGGAAAAGTATTCTAGATTAAGTAATGTGTAGGGCGCTTGTGTTGTAATTGTAACAGACATTTAAAATGTCTATCTTTCAGATTGTGTTCAATGACTTGTTATTAGAGGGATTGTTTTTCAATGAGTGTGCTGTGTCCATACTGTACTGTGCGTATGATTCACTGTTGAAAGGAAATGATTCTATTTATCACCAGCAGCTTTTTGAATGAACACAGGTCCACACACACTGGTACAAACACACAGTAAATACACATGCAAACTGTGTGTGTGTGTGTGTGTGTGTGTGTGTGTGTGTGTGTGTGTGTGTGTGTGTGTGTGTGTGTGTGTGTGTGTGTGTCAATAACAGGGTCGATTTCACTGCTTAGCAGGTGAGCACAAGGAATAGGCAGATCAGAGAATAAAGAGTGAGTGACAACTGAATAAAAAGAAACCAACATGAGGAGGTGTATTCTCTGTAGAGACTACAGGTTAGAGACAGCTGAGTGACAATGGGAGGAAGTGTTTTCACTCTGTAGAGACTACAGGTTAGAAGACAGAAGAGTGACAATGGGAGGAAGTGTTTTCACTCTGTAGAGACTACAGGTTAGAGACAGCTGAGTGACAATGGGAGGAAGTGTTTTCACTCTGTAGAGACTACAGGTTAGAAGACAGCTGATTGACAATGGGAGGAAGTGTTTTCACTCTGTAGAGACTACAGGTTAGAAGAAAGCTGAGTGACAATGGGAGGAAGTGTTTTCACTCTGTAGAGACTACAGGTTAGAAGACAGAAGAGTGACAATGGGAGGAAGTGTTTTCACTCTGTAGAGACTACAGGTTAGAAGACAGCTGAGTGACAATGGGAGGAAGTGTCTTCACTCTGTAGAGACTACAGGTTAGAGACAGCTGAGTGACAATGGGAGGAAGTGTTTTCACTCTGTAGAGACTACAGGTTAGAGACAGCTGAGTGACAATGGGAGGAAGTGTTTTCACTCTGTAGAGACTACAGGTTAGAGACAGCTGAGTGACAATGGGAGGAAGTGTTTTCACTCTGTAGAGACTACATGTCAGAAGAAAGCTGAGTGACAATGGGAGGAAGTGTTTTCACTCTGTAGAGACTACAGGATAGAAGACAGCTGAGTGACAATGGGAGGAAGTGTTTTCACTCTGTAGAGACTACATGTCAGAAGAAAGCTGAGTGACAATGGGAGGAAGTGTTTTCACTCTGTAGAGACTACATGTCAGAAGACAGCTGAGTGACAATGGGAGGAAGTGTTTTCACTCTGTAGAGACTACAGGTTAGAGACAGCTGAGTGACAATGGGAGGAAGTGTTTTCACTCTGTAGAGACTACAGGTTAGAGACAGCTGAGTGACAATGGGAGGAAGTGTTTTCACTCTGTAGAGACTACAGGTTAGAAGACAGAAGAGTGACAATGGGAGGAAGTGTTTTCACTCTGTAGAGACTACAGGTTAGAAGACAGCTGAGTGACAATGGGAGAAAGTGTTTTCACTCTGTAGAGACTACATGTCAGAAGAAAGCTGAGTGACAATGGGAGGAAGTGTTTTCACTCTGTAGAGACTACAGGTCAGAAGACAGCTGATTGACAATGGGAGGAAGTGTTTTCACTCTGTAGAGACTACATTTCAGAAGACAGCTGAGTGACAATGGGAGGAAGTGTTTTCACTCTGTAGAGACTACAGGTTAGAGACAGCTGAGTGACAATGGGAGGAAGTGTTTTCACTCTGTAGAGACTACAGGTTAGAGACAGCTGAGTGACAATGGGAGGAAGTGTTTTCACTCTGTAGAGACTACAGGTTAGAGACAGCTGAGTGACAATGGGAGGAAGTGTTTTCACTCTGTAGAGACTACAGGTTAGAGACAGCTGAGTGACAATGGGAGGAAGTGTTTTCACTCTGTAGAGACTACAGGTTAGAGACAGCTGAGTGACAATGGGAGGAAGTGTTTTCACTCTGTAGAGACTACAGGTTAGAGACAGCTGAGTGACAATGGGAGGAAGTGTTTTCACTCTGTAGAGACTACAGGTTAGAGACAGCTGAGTGACAATGGGAGGAAGTGTTTTCACTCTGTAGAGACTACAGGTTAGAGACAGCTGATTGACAATGGGAGGAAGTGTTTTCACTCTGTAGAGACTACAGGTTAGAGACAGCTGAGTGACAATGGGAGGAAGTGTTTTCACTCTGTAGAGACTACAGGTTAGAGACAGCTGAGTGACAATGGGAGGAAGTGTTTTCACTCTGTAGAGACTACATGTCAGAAGAAAGCTGAGTGACAATGGGAGGAAGTGTTTTCACTCTGTAGAGACTACAGGTTAGAAGACAGCTGATTGACAATGGGAGGAAGTGTTTTCACTCTGTAGAGACTACAGGTTAGAAGAAAGCTGAGTGACAATGGGAGGAAGTGTTTTCACTCTGTAGAGACTACAGGTTAGAGACAGCTGATTGACAATGGGAGGAAGTGTTTTCACTCTGTAGAGACTACATGTCAGAAGACAGAAGAGTGACAATGGGAGGAAGTGTTTTCACTCTGTAGAGACTACAGGTTAGAGACAGCTGAGTGACAATGGGAGGAAGTGTTTTCACTCTGTAGAGACTACATGTCAGAAGACAGCTGAGTGACAGTGGGAGGAAGTGTCTTCACTCTTTAGAGACTACAGGTTAGAGACAGCTGAGTGACAATGGGAGGAAGTGTTTTCACTCTGTAGAGACTACAGGTTAGAAGACAGAAGAGTGACAATGGGAGGAAGTGTTTTCACTCTGTAGAGACTACAGGTTAGAGACAGCTGATTGACAATGGGAGGAAGTGTTTTCACTCTGTAGAGACTACAGGTTAGAGACAGCTGATTGACAATGGGAGGAAGTGTTTTCACTCTGTAGAGACTACAGGTTAGAGACAGCTGAGTGACAATGGGAGGAAGTGTTTTCACACTGTAGAGACTACAGGTTAGAAGACAGCTGAGTGACAATGGGAGGAAGTGTTTTCACTCTGTAGAGACTACAGGTTAGAGACAGCTGAGTGACAATGGGAGGAAGTGTTTTCACTCTGTAGAGACTACATGTCAGAAGAAAGCTGAGTGACAATGGGAGGAAGTGTTTTCACTCTGTAGAGACTACAGGTTAGAGACAGCTGAGTGACAATGGGAGGAAGTGTTTTCACTCTGTAGAGACTACAGGTTAGAGACAGCTGAGTGACAATGGGAGGAAGTGTTTTCACTCTGTAGAGACTACAGGTTAGAGACAGCTGATTGACAATGGGAGGAGGAGTTTCTATCCGAACAGTCAGCCACACAGGTTCCATGACTATTTTATTTTGTAAATCACAACAATGGCTCAATCTTGTCTCTTCTTCATGGTTCTCTGGTCTCTCTCTTATCAGCTTTAACGTAGAGCTAGTCAAGGGGTTAGGCTGAGTACATTTTACGTTCTGTGAGCTTGCGTTGCCTACCACTTTGCGACTGAGCCGTTGTTGCTCCTAGATCTTTCCACTTCACAATAACAGCACTTTCTGTTGACCGGGGGGAAGCTCTAGTAGGGCAGAAATTTGACAAACTGACTTGTTGGAAAGGTGACATCCTATGATGGTGTCACGTTGAAAGTCACTGAGCTCTTCAGTACGGGCCATTCTACTGCCATTGTTTGTCTATGGAGATTGCATAGCTGTGTGCTTGATTATATATACCTGTCAGCAACGGCTGTGACTGGAATAGCCAAATCCTCTAATATGAATGGGTGTACACACACCGCATAGCAAGCACTTATATCAGAGGACAGAGACAGAGGATTGGAAATCTATGTTTATTGAACAGACAAACTCTATACATTATTGACATGTAAAATAAAGCTAATTCTTCAATTACATTTTTTTTGTCTCAGTCTTATCAAGTAGTTGAAGTAATTGAGTTATTCTGTGTCAGTCAAGTAGTATTTAACTAAGTTGAATTGAAAACAGTAGCGCAGCAGACACACTACCGGCCACCAGATGGTGCTGTTTTACCAAAACCTGAGATTACACATAAAATAAATTAAACAAATGATTCCTATAAAACTCTATTAATCAAAATATAACCACTAAATAAAATCACCATTTCTGCTAGCAAAAGGAAAATTAAATTAACATGTATAAAATATCATACATTTAGGAAATTATATTAAATTTAACACACAAATATCAGCTCTTTTACACACAACTACAAGATGTAGACTTATTTGATAAAGGGATACAACAGGCATCATAACAGATATTGAATTGATCATAGGTCATTTGTATATGATATGCAGTGAGGTCTGAAAATGATTGACATCCCTTGAAAAAGATCATCAACAGTTACAGTGGTGTGTGTGATTGGTCTGGTCAGTTCCCGAGGCCTCGGCGACACTTTCCTCCAATCAGAATCTGTGGCCTCCTGACCTATTTCGGAACGCACCATGGTGGCTATGTGGGGAACCGGACTAGGACTGCTTCCTAGGTCAAAGTGCTGATAGCCAGGTAGGCTTCAGATCTGTGCTTCATCTTTAATAGGCTCTTCCTCTTCACTGATCTAAAACTAGTGGACAGGTGAAAGCAGACCCCCAACATCCACTATATTGTTCTGAATTCTCAGCTCAGTAAGGATGAGAGACAGGAGACAAGGAGATGATGCCCCTTTACACTACCGAGATCCACCCATGTGTGCGTTAGGGTAAGAGTTCCAAACTGATTAGGGTTCTGTCTCCATTCCAAACTGATTAGGGTTCTGTCTCCATGACAAACTGATTAGGGTTCTGTCTCCATGACAAACTGATTAGAACAGCCATTTCCTCAGACTGAGACAAAGGAATTGAATGGCATAATTTTGAAACAGATTAACCTTCTCTCTCTGCTTGCTATCCTATTCTTTCCCCCCTCCGTCTCTCCCCTCTTCTCTCTCTCCTCTGCATTTCTTCTCTCTCTAGTTCCGTTCGTCTTACACTACGACAGCCCATGGAGTGAAGGTGCCTGGCTCTGCAGGGGGGCACTGGAACCAAAACAACAACAACAACAGATCAGTGTGTGTCTCCATAGTTTTATTCAAGGACTGTTAGAGATGTGATGAACATACCAGTTTGGTGAAGCGATCCTCGCAGGCATTGCGTATCCTCTCAGGTGTGGCCGGGCTGTCCAATCTGAAGGGCCCACTAAGGCCTGACTCCTTCCTGGCAGCGATGATGGCATCTTTGATGGCAAAAAACACAGAGGCCGCAAGGAAGAGAGGAGGCTCACCTATCGCCTAGATAGAGATAGAGATAGAGATAGAGATAGAGATAGAGATAGAGAGAGAGATAGAGAGATAGAGAGAGAGAGAGAGAGAGAGAGAGAGAGAGAGAGATAGATAGATAGATAGATAGATAGATAGATAGATAGATAGATAGATAGATAGATAGATAGATAGAGAGAAGTGTTAAGTATGATTAATTAAATGGGGGTTCCACAAGAATAAGAAGAGGGCTTCCTTCACAATAAGAGTCCCTACCTTGGAGGAGAAGATGGCCTTGTCGTTGGGGGCGTCTCGGAGCAGAGACACTGTGAGGTCAGTGGGGATGTCTCCAAAGGCGGGGATCTTGTACATGCCTGGTCCTCGCGTGAACAGGTATCCCTCGGGAGAATACTTCAGCTCCTCCAGGGTGTACAGACCCACACCCTGCATAAAGCCCCCCTCTACCTGTCCTATGTCCAGAGCTGGGTTCAGACTATTCCCCACATCTATGACGATGGAAGTATGAATGTTCTAATGGAGAGATGGAGGATATTGGTTTGTGTCTTATCAATCGATTCAGTCCTAAAATCGCTCAAGTACGCAAGAGAAGTGGGAAACACACACTAGCGCATCACTCACCTTGTGGCTGCCGGTCAGACAGTCTATCTCCACCTCAGAGCAGGCCACTCCATAACTGAAGTAGTTGAAAGGACGACCTGTGTTGGTCTCAAAGTCATAACCAAGGTCTGGAGTCCTGAGGAAGACATAAATAAACAGTTAATTACACCAAGAAATCTTTCTGGTGATTTTCGGTTCCAGTTGTGCCATTTAGCAACATTGTAGCCTAGCTAGCATTTAGCCTATCAATCGAACATTTGTAGTCTAGCAAGCATTTGTAGCCTACCTAGCATTTAGCAACATTCTAGAACAGCTAGCATTTAGCCTAGCTAGCAATTTCAGATTAGCTAGCATTTAGCAGCATTGTAGCAAGCTAGCAACCAGCTATGGTAGTTTATTGTGTTGCCTCACAGGCAAACTATTTGAAAAAAAAACCCGAAATGATTCATGTATTGTTAAAACGGGTTTGGTAATAATACACTGCGTGTTATTTTCTTGTGACTGTGTACCAGGTAACGTACTTGTAGAATCCATTAGCAGACAGATTGACCCGGTCAAAGTAGGCAGCGTTCACCTGAAAACAGATAATGAGTAATTGATTAAAACACATGATGTTTAAAAGGAAGGGCACTCTGGGTTAAAGGCCCAATTCAAACATTTTTATCTCTATGTCGAATCATTTCTGGGTAACAATTACATACCTTACTATAATAGTTTTTTTTTTTTTTAATTACCCCTTTTTCTCCCCAATTTCATGGTATCCAATTGTTGTAGTAGCTACTATCTTGTCTCATCGCTACAACTCGGGAGAGACGAAGGTTGAAAGTCATGCGTCCTCCGATACACAACCCAACCAGCCGCACTGCTTCTTAACACCCTCCCTAACCCGGACGACGCTAGGCCAATTGTGCGTCGCCCCACGGACCTCCCGGTTTACCTAGGCAAGTCAGTTAAATAATAAATTCTTATTTTCAATGAAACCGCCTGGTAATGCCACTAGGCGAGCCAAAACTTCACCCATGAAAAAACCTGCTGATTAAATTGTATTTTCAACCAACAACTATCAGGATATAGCACCTTTTTCACACTTTACAATGCTAGTTTCATCAGCTGTTGTACAATATGATACAAAACACAGGAAATAACTGGATTTTGACTGCATTGGGCCTTTAAAGACGAGCAATGATACCATCCAATTAGAAATAAGACTGTATATGATTGACAGGTACTGACCCAGTCCTCCCAGCATCCTTTAGGATTCTTGGTCTTGTAGGGTTCTAGACGGTGGAGTAGGATCTCACACGCATTCTAGAGAGAGAGGGAGAGGGAGAGATTGGTTAGAAGATTGGCTGCAGTAAAGAATATTGAAAGCAGCAGGTGAGTGTGTGTGAGTCTGTCTTACATGCACAGCGGCTCCGTTGAGGTCGGAGGAAGCAGAGGCAGCAGTAGGGCTGGTGTTGGGAACAGTGTTGGTGCTGGTCTCTGTGATGTGGATCTTACTGCTGGGGATACCCAGGGTCCTACTGGCCACCTGACACACACACACACACAAATATGTGGATGTATTTAATTATCCAGTGAATAACTAGTGTACTAGTTAGTGTAGTAGTTTAAATACCAGCTCTATGGAGAGAGAGCTCTGTTTCCATTAACTTCTCTAGTGATTCTTTGTCGACATTTAGAAAGTTCACGTAGAAAATAGGATGTGACAATTGCCAGCTTAACGTAATGACGTAACACCAACAACGAAAAACGTCCCCCCCCCCCCCCCCCAAAAAAAAAAAAACCTACAGTGGTTGAAATGTTTCCATGACTTATTTAGTCAAATTGTGCATTAAGACACGAGTGACAGCCTGTGTCCCCCACTTATCTGGTTCATGTCCCACGGAAAGCCAGCGTGGATTAAATGCAATAACTGACTAATATTCTAATAATTCTCCTCTGCCAACATAGCGCCATGGTCTGTGCCATGATGAAAATGTCCAGTCCTATAGTTCTGAAATAATTGGATGGTGAAACATGCATCCAGCCGACCAGAAAATTAATTCTTGAAAGTCAGGACAATCATTATCCTGCAAAGAAACATTATTTGTATATTTATTTTGCAAGCAGTGGGCATATTATAATTAAAATATCAGCAAGCCTCGCCCTCTCCTGCCCTACAGGCCGTAAATCATTGGATCTAATTCATTTGATCAATCTGTGAGGCCTGTAGAAATAACATATATTTATGCTTCTTAATTAACCCTCCTGCTGTGTACTGGTGGAATTGGACCGATTTACACGTTTTCTCTCTGAGAAAATGGTCACATGAGGTCACATGACTTTGTCCACGAAGGGCATCTGAACACACAAAATAGACTTTGATGAATTTCATTACATTTTGGGTGTTTTATTTAACTTTGGTACACCTGTGGTGTTCCCGGTCAAAAAATGACCGATCATTAGACATTAATGGGTGAGACTACAAATTAGTGTTTAAAATTGAGTTCGGGCACATGCCCATTCATCAGATGGACACACTTCCTCTCCCTGACACCCATTTTGCAAGTGTGTTTGAGCACATGTACCAGTTGTTAAAGTACTATGTGAATTTCACCAGGTTCATATATTAATATGTTGTGTTGATTTGATTTGTTATGCTGCATGCCTGCCTCCTGGGAGTAAGGGAGTGTGTACTAACATGTTGCCCTGCGGTGCATCCTGGGAGTAGAGGAGTGTGTATTTACGAGTTGCCCTGCGTGCTCCTGCTCCAATCATTTTGATGCACTGAGAGAGGTAGGCACGCTTTTTCTGTCTTCAGAAAAGTTTGATTCTTTTAATTACAAAGTCATACACACAGTGTTTTGTTCATGAATAATGTTGTATATTTAGAGGTTACTCATAAGTGGATGGTATTGTTAAGATGCACCTGTAGCTACTTTTTAGGATGATGTCAACATTCTGAATTCAACATGTGGTTAATAGCTAGCTAAGGTATTAGCAGGCTACTGTATGTGTGAACGATGGCTAGCTCCTCGAATGATCCCAGTCCCTCCTATTGTGCATCTGTTGTAGAAAGAGGCGACGATTCGCAGAACATAATGTGGCTCTACAAATGTTTTATTTCCTTTTCGAATGCAGAGAGTGAACTCTGCTTAATTAAAACTACCTGATCTCCAAAGTCCCACGTCTATAGTCTCAATCAACCACACACAACGCAGAGTGACAGCGGTGCAGTACAGCACTGGTTACACACACACACGCACGCACGCACATGCACACGCACACACGCACACGCACACACGCACACACGCACACACGCGCACACGCGCACACACGCACACACGCACACGCGCACACGCGCACACGCGCACACACACACACGCGCACACGCGCACACACACACACGCGCACACACACACACACACACACCCCCACACGCACACGCACAAACACGCACAAACACACACACACACACACACACACACACACACACACACACACACACACACACACACACACACACACACACACACACACACACACACACGCACACACACACGCACATACACACACACGCACACACACACACACACACCCCTTCTTAGCTTCCATGGCAACCCCCAGGGGAATCTTTCCCCAGTAGAATCTTTCCCCCACAGGAACCACACCTGTTGGCATTCTCACAAACAATCGCAACATTGTTTCAATAATATATAGAACTTTTCTCACAGCTCTGGTATATAAATCTTATTTGAGGCCTTGTTCACAATTCTGTGGCAGCACAATGACCAAAACAATATACTGTATGTGAGGCTTTTGATCATATCTTGAATCATGACACTGGTGAAGAGGAGAGAGTCCTTGTTAAACTTTGACACAAAGTAGTCTGTGATAAACAGCACAATATGTTTCATCTGAGTATTTGTTATAGTCAAAATAATCCATACATTATGCTTTTTTTTAAACTCAAAAACGAGTTACATGAGCTCAGGTCAATGAGTTCTACAGGCCATAAATAGCAAATAGAAGTTCAAAACATGTAATAATCACAAGAATATAAGTTGATAACAAGATCTAGCACAACATTAGGTGATAATATGGATTTATAATCAACTATAACGGGGTGGTCATTGTGGACCGGGAACACAGAATGAATTATCATGAAACGAACACAACAGGAGGGTTTAAAAAGCCCGTGTTAACTTCCCATCTGGTTATTTTCATCACAAGTCATTGTCACCATAATGTACATAGGCTATTAGGTTATGGGTTTCCTAGAGAACATTTTTGAGTTGCATATGCAACTGGGGCCATGACTTGACTTACCCCAGATATCCCCAAAATTATTAGTCAATCATCGTTTATTCGAAAAAACATTGTTTCCATCGTCATGTGTCGCAATAAGGGAAAGTTTGACATAAGAAAAAAAATATTATCTTGTCGAACGGATAAAATCTTGACAAAGTTGAGAAAATGTCTCCCA
Source organism: Oncorhynchus mykiss (assembly GCF_013265735.2). Lineage (NCBI taxonomy): Eukaryota > Metazoa > Chordata > Actinopteri > Salmoniformes > Salmonidae > Oncorhynchus > Oncorhynchus mykiss. Next base: position 60,930,672 of record NC_048583.1, on the reverse strand, counting down.
TATCTGCCTTTTCCGTTTACAAATGTCAAAACAATGTTGGGCGATATTGCGTTTGTTGATTAAAACCCTGGGTCAACGGAAACCTGTCTACCTGTCATTTTAGGGTTCTGTGTTTTAAATCATGTGACATACATTAGCAACATTTGATCCTGTATTTTAAGCCTTATACAGAAATGAGAACTACACTTGGTGTGTTAGTGTCCTGCCTGCACCATCTTGGTGTGTTAGTGTCCTACCTGCACCATCTTGGTGTGTTAGTGTCCTGCCTGCACCATCTTGGTGTGTTAGTGTCCTGCCTGCACCATCTTGGTGTGTTAGTGTCCTGCCTGCACCATCTTGGTGTGTTAGTGTCCTGCCAGCACCATCTTGGTGTGTTAGTGTCCTGCCTGCACCATGTTGGTGTGTCAGTGTCCTACCTGCACCATCTTGGTGTGTTAGTCTCCTACCTGCACCATCTTGGTGCGTCAGTGTCCTACCTGCACCATCTTGGTGTGTTAGTGTCCTGCCTGCACCATCTTGGTGTGTTAGTGTCCTGCCTGCACCATCTTGGTGTGTTAGTGTCCTGCCTGCACCATCTTGGTGTGTTAGTGTCCTGCCTGCACCATCTTGGTGTCAGTGTCCTGCCTGCACCATCTTGGTGTGTTAGTGTCCTGCCTGCACCATCTTGGTGTCAGTGTCCTGCCTGCACCATCTTGGTGTGTTAGTCTCCTACGTGTGCCATCTTGGTTTGTTAGTCTCCTACCTGCACCATCTTGGTGTGTCAGTGTCCTACCTGCACCATCTTGGTGTGTCAGTGTCCTACCTGCACCATCTTGGTGTGTCAGTCTCCTACCTGCACCATCTTGGTGTGTCAGTCTCCTATCTGCACCATCTTGGTGTGTCAGTCTCCTACCTGCACCATCTTGGTGTGTCAGTGTCCTACCTGCACCATCTTGGTGTGTTAGTGTCCTACCTGCACCATCTTGGTGTGTTAGTGTCCTGCCTGCACCATCTTGGTGTGTTAGTGTCCTGCCTGCACCATCTTGGTGTGTTAGTGTCCTGCCTGCACCATCTTGGTGTGTTAGTGTCCTGCCAGCACCATCTTGGTGTGTTAGTGTCCTGCCTGCACCATGTTGGTGTGTCAGTGTCCTACCTGCACCATCTTGGTGTGTTAGTCTCCTACCTGCACCATCTTGGTGCGTCAGTGTCCTACCTGCACCATCTTGGTGTGTTAGTGTCCTGCCTGCACCATCTTGGTGTGTTAGTGTCCTGCCTGCACCATCTTGGTGTCAGTGTCCTGCCTGCACCATCTTGGTGTGTTAGTCTCCTACCTGTGCCATCTTGGTGTGTTAATCTCCTACCTGCACCATCTTGGTGTGTCAGTGTCCTACCTGCACCATCTTGGTGTGTCAGTGTCCTACCTGAACCATCTTGGTGTGTTAGTCTCCTACCTGCACCATCTTGGTGTGTTAGTGTCCTGCCTGCACCATCTTGGTGTGTTAGTGTCCTGACTGCACCATCTTGGTGTCAGTGTCCTGCCTGCACCATCTTGGTGTGTTAGTCTCCTACGTGTGCCATCTTGGTTTGTTAGTCTCCTACCTGCACCATCTTGGTGTGTCAGTGTCCTACCTGCACCATCTTGGTGTGTCAGTGTCCTACCTGCACCATCTTGGTGTGTCAGTCTCCTACCTGCACCATCTTGGTGTGTCAGTCTCCTATCTGCACCATCTTGGTGTGTCAGTCACCTACCTGCACCATCTTGGTGTGTCAGTGTCCTACCTGCACCATCTTGGTGTGTTAGTCTCCTACCTGCACCATCTTGGTGTGTCAGTGTCCTACCTGCACCATCTTGGTGTGTCAGTCTCCTAACTGCACCATCTTGGTGTGTCAGTCTCCTACCTGCACCATCATGGTGTGTCAGTCTCCTACCTGCACCATCT